>NC_061509.1:168144431-168444431 GCF_022539505.1 Lolium rigidum | reverse complement strand
CAAGATAAAGGTAAAACGATCTACGACGATTTAGGGTTTTCACCGCATAATCGGATCATCCTACTCACGATTGGGCCTCGCGCTCGCGTACGGTGATCATAAGCCGATCCTAGACAGGGCCTAAAAACCAACACGAGGTTGATCCCCGGAACATCCTGTCTAGGGCTAGCGAATTACACCCTACACGCCGCTGGATCCTCCAACCCTTTGTAGGGCCTAACTATTGCGGATATTAAACTAATCCTTGCAGAGCAAGGAGCAACCGTAACGGATCGGATCTACTAAACTATGATCAAGCGGGTGCCACCCCTACACCTAAGATAGGTGTAAGGGCGGCTAGATGTATAAGGGTTGCACTACGACAGCATATGACACGAAGAACAATGCTAACCCTAACACATCTAAGATAACTACGTTGCTCGCCATCAAAAAGGCTTCAGCACGAGCAACGCATGAACAACGAGATAGGCTTGTGCTGCCTAGATAGCAAGATGCGATCTAGGCAGCATGGTGCTTACCGGAGAAACCCTCGAGACGAAGGAGTTGGCGATGCGCCGAGATTTGTTTGTGTTGAACGTTGGTTGTTGTTTATTCCATAAACCCTAGATACTTATTTATAGTCCAGCAGACTTTCTAACGTGGGAATAATCCCCACCGTGCACGAGACAAACTCTAACTTTTAATCTACGATACAATCTACTATAATTAAAGATACACGGGCAATCTAGCCCAAATTCTTCGTGCAAGGCCGCTTCAGAGATCTTCCACGTGTAATCTTCCAAGCCCATCTTGATCGCGGCCCATCTCCCGATTTAGCCAAAATCTGGTGATAACACATGCCCCCCTGGTTTTGGTAATGATAATTTCAAAACCACTCGTTTTTCCTCCGAGGGGTCATGTTGTGGGAGAGCAGAACCGTCGCAGTATTTCCATCATGACAACTTGCCTTCCCAACTTCTCTGCACGATTTGACAGTTTTTTGGCACCACTTCCTCGAAAACCGTTCGGACATTAAATCCCCACTTCTTTCATCCAACCGTACCGAACAGTTCTTATCCTCATCCTTTCCGCATTAGCACTCCAAAAGCCCTTCTGCGCACCATGTCTTCTTCCTCCTCCGCCTCATCGGGACTTTCCCTCGAGTCCTCTTCCTCCCACGAGCCGATGCCAGAACCGAACCCACAAGAGGTCCATGCGGCCAACACCCGCCGCGCCATAGAGGCCGGGGAGGAGCCAGACCATGACTTCTCCATCTGGTCCGAGGACGACAAGTCCTCGACGGACGGGGAGAGTGACCTCCGCTTCCTCGCCGACGGGGAATCGGAGGAGGAGAGCGATGACGATCGCTTCTCCTGGGATGACTTCACCTCCTCCGAGGAGGTGAAGGAGGAGGAAGAGGAGGAGGAGGACGACGACGACAGCCCCTCCGATGAGCCGCCGGCCAAGCGCCACTGCCCCTGGCCAGGGAATCTCAGTGACTACGACAGCGACGACGACGACAACGAGGAGGATGAGGACAACGAAGGTCCCGCCGGTGGCCGCTACAGCAGCGACGACGAGCCCGCCGGGAGCAGCGCCGACAGCGGCGACGAGGGTGACGACGAGGGCAGCGACGGCCCGTAGATAGGACCCTTAGCATAGGATCGACAGTAGTAGACGGGGCAATGTATCCCCTTAGTACTCCCTTTTGAGAGCAATCAGCTCTTCTATGTAAGAAATCTGGTTTATCAATGAAGAAATTCCCCAATTTGATTTTGCCGATTTCCTTTATGCCAATTTAGCCGATTTCCCTTTATACTGATCCCGCCGATCGTCACTTAGCCAATGCTTAATGAGCCAATGACAACGCATCGGTCTCTCATGACCCATTCTTCATCCCTTTGACGTTGGATCGATCATGAATTTGATCAATGCCCGAAAGCTGACGTTAACATATCAATCCTTCACGATCTATCTTTTGCCTTTTCCAACCGATGACTTTGAGCTCTGGCGGACAACTAGGCAGATCAACGCTCTTACGAGAGCCCCAGAACCACTGCTGAAACGACTTGATGCTGAAGTCGATACCTCTGGGTTTTCAGATATTCAGTGATACTCTTCGAACCTGCCCAATCCCCTTTAAAAAGGTTATGATGGAGGGCCACCCGATGAAATCCCAATCGGCTTCTTAAGAACAGAAATTTCTACGCAATCAGTTGCCCCCCGAGCCTCTATCAAGGCGAGCATAGCAGTGGGCAAACCAAACGCGTCTCCATCGGTTCCCAAGTCATGATGCAGAGCCAGCCGATTTCAACAAAATCGGCTCTCTAGAGCAGAGAACCTTCAGGGTGAGCTGCCCCCCGAGCTTCTTCAGTCCACTTCTCACGCCTTGCAAGTCAGATCGGCTCCTTTCCTTTGGTGGATCTGATGCAACCCCCCTTCAACCTGATCTGCACCTCCATGCTGCTCTTGGCATCGTCCTTGAAGAGAGGATCTGAGCCCTTAAACCACTCCATCGAGGAGTTCTTCCATTAGAGTCCTCTCTTCGTGCTCCATTGACCCTCTAATTATAACAGTTATACCTCTTGAGTCGATAGCCATGCATCGGCTTTATATCCTTAAGTCGATGTCTGCTGCATCGGCTGTGCTTAAAATTTTTTGAATTTTTTACGGCCGAGATTTATGTATCGGCCCCCATACTTCAATGCCCATCATCAAAGAATATCTCGGGCTGCTGGTCGTTTGCAAGATACTCCTACTTCATATCCTCGTGTTTTATCCACCTAGGTGCCCCCCCGAGCCGATTCTGTCAAAAGACTTGATGGTATCGGCTCTTTAGGTAATCCCTGCTGGATCAAACGTTGAACCCGGGCAGAATGGATGGTGAGGATAATTTTGGCCGATTGCTGGAATCGGCCTCCACGTTGCTTGTTCGACGAAGGTTTTGTAATGTTCCTCCATCAACTTTTGGGGCCGATCTCTTGGATCGGCATCGCCACGTTCGTCCCTCGATGTTTGCTTTTGTTACACGGTCAGGCCTGTGGATAGAACCAGCCTAACCCCGTTCTTTGTCACGTCGATGCGCTCGCAGTCGTTTAAATTGATGCCTGAGAGTGGCTCTTGGCCCGATGTCTCCCAAACGTCCATGCCAGCTGTTGAAATCTCGACTGAATCATCTGCGTGAACAACTTCTACTTCATCTCCATCCCACTGTATTAGGCATTGGTGCATCGTGGATGGGATGCAACAGTTGGCGTGGATCCAATCTCTCCCTAGTAGGACAGCATAGGTACTCTTGCTGTCGACAATAAAGAACGTCGTAGGGACGGTTTTCCTTCCTACGGTTAGATCCACATTCAGAACACCTTGTGCGTCAGATGTTTGGCCGTTGAAATCGCTCAGTGTCACATTGGTCTTGATCAGATCCGAGCTGGAACGTCCCAACCGACGTAGCATGGAGTATGGCATAATGTTAACTGCCGCTCCGGTGTCCACCAACATCTTGTTGACAGGATGCCCATTGATGTAACCTCGCAAGTACAGGGCCTTCAGATGCCTGTAACTTCTTTCTCGTGGTTTCTCAAAGATGACCGGCCGTGGGCCGCAGTCCAATTGTGCCACAGGTGCTTCATATAATCTTGGAGCGCTAAACTCCGTTGGAAGGATGAAGACCATGTTTGTGCCAGCCGATGTATCATCATCGGCTTTCCTTTGCTTGGGGCGCCACTCTTTTCTTTGTGGCCGACCTTCTTCGTCCAGGGTTCGCTGAATCTTGGCGGCCAGATCAGGCCGTGCCTTCCTCAACGTGTGCAGGTACAATCTTTCAGCTTCTTCCAACCCACGCAGACGCTGAACCCTTCGTTTTTGGGAACGGCTGAGCCCATCGGGGCACCACCTTGGTCGATGATACTTGTCTTCTTCATCATCGTCCTCTAGTTCCTCGAGATCTTCCACCCGAGCGGACTCGAGCATGCTTGTTCCGAGGCGGGAGAGGCCCTAGACGTTTGAACACGGACACGTTAGCCGCATCCTTCTTCTTCGTTTGCATTACGGGCGCTTGCCGATTGTTGGCAATCGGCTCATTCCTGAGTCCCGGCGAGTGTCCGAAGAAGGGGCAGTCCCGATGCCTATCCACGTCGTCTTGCTCCCTCGACTTTTCCTTAGCGTGGCGCTCGTATCGCTCCTCGTCGTGATCATGCCGACGACGTCTCATGTCGTCCCTAGCCAGACGATCTTCTTCATCGTCGTCGTTGTATCGTCGGCGTTGGTCATACTGACTCACATACTTGTTGAGGAGGTGATCAGAGAGAGGTCGTTGATATCTTATGTTCTTCACTTCTCCCTCTGTGACGTAGCGCTTGCCGTCTTGGCGGAGCCGATCGCGTGGAGCGGCTTCCTCTGTGTCTTTGCTATGAGAGCAGCTGCCCTCATCTCCGTCCTTACCAGAGTGGTGCCCAGGTCCCACCATGTTGATATTGTACGAGAAATCTGGCTGGCATCCTCCATGGTAAGTATACTCCACCATGTTAATGGCGTATGCCGGTGAACTCGGCACTTCCGGTGCTGCTGATGCGCATGGCAACGGTGGACGGGACTGGAGTGGCACCTCTCCTTGACAGGTCCCGCGAGCTGGTCTTGACGAGAGGGTACCGATGGCTCATGATTTCTGGATCACGCGCAGAGCGACACGCTCCAAAGTGTTCACCAGGCTCTCAGAGTAGCGGTGCAGCGAATGAGTCACCATGAAGCTGATCTCCTGACGCAGCGACCTGGTGCGTTCTTCGGACGGGGTGGACAGGTCCACTCCATCGAGTGCGCCTTCAGGTGAGAACCCCTTCCACCTGACGCCATGGGAACGGGTTCTGTGGAAAGAGCCGATGAGCTCGGCTTCGAGGGTTGCCTTGATCTCGTCATGTTTCTTCTTAAGCTCATCAGGCAGATCCTCGTACTTGACCGGAGTGCTTTCCGCCATCTCGGATGTAGATGGCGATGTGGTGGATGTCGAAGGTTGTCCCACCGGGCGTGCCGGAATGTGTTGCGTGTCGAAACCCACCGGCGGGCAGCGACCGGCAACACGAGTAGAGCCGGGAACAACTAGGGCTGCGGGCTGGCCCCGATCCCTCGGAGCGACGGCCCGCAAAGCCTCCTGGTCACACGTCCGATGCTATCGCAAGGGCGTGCCACCTGACCTATACCTGGTCGGGAAGGTGTTGGATGATGCCTCGCTTAGTTTCCTGCATGGCATACACGTAAACGTTAAATACGAGCCTCGATCGGCTCTCAGGTTATCCTGTGAATCGGCTCAAGGAGCCGATCCACCCATGATTCGTACAAGGTGTCCGAATATATGGTGGTCCTGCTTGATCAAGATAAAGGTAAAACGATCTACGACGATTTAGGGTTTTCACCGCATAATCGGATCATCCTACTCACGATTGGGCCTCGCGCTCGCGTACGGTGATCATAAGCCGATCCTAGACAGGGCCTAAAAACCAACCCGAGGTTGATCCCCGGAACATCCTGTCTAGGGCTAGCGAATTACACCCTACACGCCGCTGGATCCTCCAACCCTTTGTAGGGCCTAACTATTGCAGATATTAAACTAATCCTTGCAGAGCAAGGAGCAACCGTAACGGATCGGATCTACTAAACTATGATCAAGCGGGGTGCCGCCCCTACACCTAAGATAGGTGTAAGGGCGGCTAGATGTATAAGGGTTGCACTACGACAGCATATGACACGAAGAACAATGCTAACCCTAACACATCTAAGATAACTACGTTCCTCGCCATCAAAAAGGCTTAAGCACGAGCAACGCATGAACAACGAGATAGGCTTGTGTTGCCTAGATCGCAAGATGCGATCTAGGCAGCATGGTGCTTACCGAAGAAACCCTCGAGACGAAGGAGTTGGCGATGCGCCGAGATTTGTTTGTGTTGAACGTTGGTTGTTGTTTATTCCATAAACCCTAGATACATATTTATAGTCCAGCAGACTTTCTAACGTGGGAATAATCCCCACCGTGCACGAGACAAACTCTAACTTTTAATCTACGATACAATCTACTATAATTAAAGATACACGGGCAATCTAGCCCGAATTCTTCGTGCAAGGCCGCTTCAGAGATCTTCCACGTGTAATCTTCCAAGCCCATCTTGATCGCGGCCCATCTCCTGATTTAGCCAAAATCTGGTGATAACAGTAGCTTATGTGTCTTATTTCTTATAAGTTGCTTGTTGAGCGGTAACCATGTTTCTGGGGACGCCATCAACTATTAAACCTTTGTTGAATATCATGTGAGTTGCTATGCATGTTCGTCTTGTCTGAAGTAAGGGTGATTTATCATGATCAAATGGTTTGAGTATGCATATTGTTAGAGAAGAACATTGGGCCGCTAACTAAAGCCATGAATCATGGTGGAAGTTTCAGTTTGGACATTAATCCTCAAATCTCTTATGAGAATATTATCTGTTGATGAATGCTTAAGCATTAAAGAGGAGTCCATTATCTGTTGTCTATGTTGTCCCGGTATGGATGTCCTAAGTTGAGATCTATCAAAAACGAGAAATCAAATGCGATCTATCTCCTTGGACCTTTGTACAGGCGACATAGAGGTACCCCTTTGTGACACTTGGTTGAAACATATGTTATGCAATGATAATCCATGTAAATCCAAGCTAATTAGGACAAGGTGCGAGCACTATTGGTATTCTGCGCATGAGGCTTGCAACTTATAGGACATCTTATGCATAACACATATGAATTATTACTACCGTTGACAAAATTGTTTCTATGTTTTCAAAATGAAAAGCTCTAGCACAAAAACAGTAATCCATGCTTCACTCTGCAAAGGGTCCATTCTTTTACTTTATGTTGAGTCAGTTCACCTACTTCTTTCTATCTTAGGAGCAAACACTTGTGTCAACTGTGTGCATTGATTCCTACATACTTGCTTATTTGCATTCATCATATTACTTTGTGTTGACAATCATCCATGAGATATATATCCATGAGATCAACATGTTGAAGTTCAAAGCAACCGCTGAAACTTATATCTTCCTTTGTGTTGCTTCAAAACTTTCTACTAAGAATTTATTGCTTTATGAGTTAACTCCTGTGCAAGACTTACTGATGCTTGTCTTGAAAATACTATTCATGAAAAGTCTTTGCTATATGATTCAGTTGTTTAAGTCATTGTCTTTACCATTGCTTCGAATCACTTCATTCATCTCATATGCTTTACAATAGTATTGATCAAGATTATGATAGCATGTCACTTCAGAAATTATCCTTGTTATCGTTTACCTACTAGAGGGCGAGTAGGAACTAAGCTTGGGGATGCTTGATACGTCTCAAACGTATCTATAATTTATTATGTTCCATGCTAGTTTTATGACAATACCTACATGTTTTGCTCACACTTTACAATGTTTTTATGCATTTTCCGGAACTAACCTATTAACAAGATGCCGAAGTGCCAGTTCCTGTTTTCTGTTGTTTTTGGTTCCAGAAAGGCTGTTCGGGCAATATTCTCGGAATTCGACGAAACAAAGGCCAAACATCATATTTCACCGAGACGGACCAAGACACCGAAGGGGAGCCGGAGAGGAGGCCCAGGGCCTCCAGACCATAGGGCGGCGCGGCCTGGAGAGGGGGCGCGCCAGCCTATGAGGAGGGAGCCCCCTGGCCCCTCCGACTCCGCCTCTTCGCCTATTTAACCCCTCATGACCTAAAAACTCGACACCAATTGATGAAACTCCAGAAAGACTCCACGGACGCCGCCGCCATCGCGAAACTCCGTTTCGGGGGACAGAAGTCTCTGTTCCGGCACGCCGCCGGGACGGGGAATTGCCCCCGGAGTCATCTCCATCGACACCACCGCCATCTTCATCGCCGTTGCTGTCTCCCATGATGAGGAAGGAGTAGTTCTCCCCGAGGCTGAGGGCTCTACCCGTAGCTATGTGGTTCATCTCTCTCTCCCATGGTGTGATCTTTATGTGATCATGAGCTTTGTATCACTATTAATCTATGTGCTACTCTAGTGATGTTATTAAAGTAGTATATTCCTCCTCCATGATGTAAAGTTGACAGTGTGTGCATCATGTAGTACTTGGCGTAGGGTATGATTGTGATCTCTTGTAGATTATGAAGTTAACTATTACTATGCACTCTAGAGGTTACTTTAATATGAACTCCGGAATCACTCTCCACGGTGTGACGGTGACAGTGTGCGCGTCGTGTGTGATTCCTTTATGAAGTTGTGGAGCTTGTTTACTCCGACTTGAGGGTGCTCTTGTAGCCCTACACAATGAATGGTGTTTGTTATCCAACAAGAGAGTGTGAGAAAGTAGCACAAGTGAAGAGAAGTTATTTATTTATGTGATCATTGTTGAGAGTGTCCACTATTGAAAGTATGATCCCTAGGCCTTGTTTCTAAGCATTGAAACACCGTTTCCAACAAGTTCTGCTACATCTTTGCTTGCTGCCATCTTTATTTCAGATTGCAGTTACTACTTATAATCATCCATATTACTTGTATTTCACTATCTCTTCGCCGAACTAGTGCAGCTATATGATACGTCTACGACGTATCGATAATTTCTTATGTTCCATGCCACATTATTGATGTTATCTACATGTTTTATGCATACTTTATGTCATATTTATGCATTTTCCGGAACTAACCTATTGACGAGATGCCGAAAGGCCGATTGCTGTTTTCTGCTATTTTTGGTTTCAAAAATCCTAGTAAAGAAATATTTTCGGAATCGGACGAAATCAAGACCGAAGACCTTATAATTCCCAGAAGCTTCCAGAGCACCGGAGAAAGACGAGAGGGGAGCCAGGGGGGCCCCACCCCACAGGGCGGCGCGGCCCAAGGGGGGGGGCACGCCCCCCTAGTGTGTGGGCACCCCGTGGCCCCTCCGACTGCGCCTCTTCACCTATTTAGTCGTCCCTGACCTAAAAACCACGCCACGTTCGACGAAAACAGAGAAAACCATCCAGAGCCGCCGCCATCGCGAAACTCCAATTCGGGGGACAGAAGTCTCTGTTCCGGCACGCCGCCGGGACGGGGAATTGCCCCCGGAGTCATCTCCACCGCCGTCTCCACCGCCATCTTCACCGCCATCGCTGCCTCCATGATGAGGAGGGAGTAATTCACCCCCGGGCTGAGGGCTCCGCTGTAGCTATATGGTTCATCTCCCTCTTTATGTGATCTAGTTGAATATCATCTATGTGCTACTCTAGTGATGTTATTAAAGTAGTCTATTCCTCCTACACGGTGTAATGGTGATAGTGTGTGCATCGTGTAGTACTTGGCGTGGGTTATGATTGTAATCTCTTGTAGATTATGAAGTTAACTATTGCTATGATAAGAATTGATGTGATCTATGCCTCCTTCATAGTGTGATGGTGACAGTGTGCATGCTATGTTAGTTCTTGGTGTGATTGTGTTGATCTATCTTACACTCTAAGGTTATTTAAATATGAACATTGAATATTGTGGAGCTTGTTAACTCCGGCATTGAGGGTTCGTGTAATCCTACATAGTTAGTGGTGTTCATCATCCAACAAGAGGGTGTAGAGTAGTCCTATTATGTGATCATTGTTGAGAGTGTCCACTAGTGAAAGTGGGATCCCTAGGCCTTGCTTCCAAGCATCGAATCTCCGTTTGTTTAATGTTTTGTTGCATGTTTACTCGCTGCCATATTTTATTCAGATTGCTATTACCACTCATACTCATCCATATTACTTGCATCTCACTATCTCTTCGCCGAACTAGTGCACCTTTACATCTGACAAGTGTATTAGGTGTGTTGGGGACACAAGAGACTTCTTGCTTTGTGATAGCAGGGTTGTTTGAGAGGGATATCTTTGACCTCTTCCTCCCTGAGAACGATAAACCTTGGGTGATCCACTTAAGGGAAACTTGTTGCTGTTCTACAAACCTCTGCTCTTGGAGGCCCAACACTGTCTACAAGAATAGAAGCTCCCGTAGACATCACTATACATCTGACAAGTGTATTAGGTGTGTTGGGGACACAAGAGACTTCTTGTATCGTAATTGCAGGGTTGCTTGAGAGGGATATCTTTGACCTCTACCTCCCTGAGTTCGATAAACCTTGGGTGATTCACTTAAGGGAAACATGCTGCTGTTCTACAAACCTCTGCTCTTGGAGGCCCAACACTGTCTACAGGAATAGAAGCGTGCGTAGACATCAAGGACCTCCTAGCCTCCCATGATAGGCTAAAGCTAGCTCATGAGGCTATCATATCAAAGGCAACACCTTGTGAGCCTCATGTGGATACTAGCACTACTACTAAAAATGCTATATTGCCATATGCTAGTCCTAGTAATTCATCCACTCATGATATTGCTAAATCTTGTGATGAATTATCTTTCTTGCCTTGTTGCTCTAACAATGAAGGTTCTACTTCCTCTATTACTTGTGTTGTTACTAACCATGTAGAGGAAATCAAAGAGCTCAAGGCCCAAGTCACTTCTTTGAAGAATGACTTGGTAAAGAGTCATGAAGGGAAATGCAAACTTGAAAATATGTTGAGTGTGCAACAATACCCCAATGACAAGAGTGGACTTGGATTAAAATCCAACAACAAGAAAAAGTCCAATAACAACAAGAATAAGAAGGGCCAATTTCGAGTCAAAGACCCGACCAAGATTGTTTGCTTCAAGTGCAAAATTGAAGGGCATCATGTTAGATCTTGCCTTTTGAAGAAGAAGCAAAAAGGGAAGCGGCCTCAATCTCAAATCATATTCAACCTCAAGTTGAATAAATACCACTTCCCAAGAAGAATCAAGCCAATGATCCCATTGTGGAGAAATCTAGTGAGAAGAAGGAGAAGAAAAGAACTTGCTACATATGTATGCCGTGAGAAGGGCCACATCTCCTCCCTTTGCACTATTGGTACCTCATCTAACCCTATCATCAGTGATGATGTTTATTCTCTTCATAAGCATGAGGGTGGCAATGTGTTTGCCAAATATGTTGGTGCTCAAAGTGGTGTCAAGAAAAGAACCATTTGGGTTGCCAAGCCTATTGTGACTAACCTCTTAGGACCCAACTTAGTTGGGGACAAATAATCCAAAACTTGATCAATAGGTGCTTGTTGGAGGGCATTGGAGACTTGACTACATCATGAAGACTTAAGGGATCTTCATCTTTATATAATATCAAGCCAAGTCTTTTGGTTATCTTGCTTCTATCATATATCCAATGTTCCTCCTTGCGGTAAGATGTGCTCAACTCATTTATATTGAAAGTTACTCACCCCTTTGCATGTGTTAGTTTTTTTCCTAACATGTGTTTGTATATTTTGTGCTTCCTACTTGCTTTTCTTGAGAAATCAAGTATATGTATGTTGGGTTGTGATACGTCTCCAACGTATCTATAATTTCTGATGTTGCATGCTAGTTTTATGACAACACCTACATGTTTTGCTCGCACTTTATAATGATTTCATGCATTTTCCGGAACTAACCTATTAACAAGATGCCGAAGTGCCACTTCCGTTTTCTGTTGTTTTTGGTTCCAGAAAGGCTGTTCGGGCAATATTCTCGGAATTCGACGAAACAAAGACCAAATACCTTATTTTCCCCGGAAAGTTCCAGAACACCGAAGGAGAGTTGGAGGCGGGCAGCAGGGGGCCCACACCATGAGGCGGCGCGGGTGACCCCCTGGCCGCGCCAGCCTATGGGGAGGGGGCCCCGTGGCCCCTCCGACTCCGCCTCTTCGCCTATAAAGTCCCTCGCGACCTAAAACCTCGATACCAATTGACGAAACTCCAGAAAGACTCCAGGGGCGCCGCCGCCATCGCGAAACTCCAATTCGGGGGACAGAATCTCTGTTCCGGCACGCCGCCGACGGGGAAGTGCCCCCGGAAGCCATCTCCATCAACGCCACCGCCTCCATCATGCTCCGTGAGTAGTTCCCCCATGGACTACGGGTTCTAGCTGTAGCTAGTTGGTACTCTCTCTCCCATGTACTTCAATACAATGATCTCATGAGCTGCCTTACATGATTGAGATTCATCTGATGTAATCGGTGTTGTGTTTGTTGGGATCCGGTGGATTGTTACATTATGATTAGTCTATCTATAAATTTTGTGAAGTTATTGTTGTTGCAATCTTGTTGTGTTTAATGCTTGTCACTAGTGCACGAGTGGCATGATCTTAGATTTAAGCTCTATACTTATTGCTTAGATTGTATCTACAAGTTGTTTGCACATGTCTATGTCCGGAACACGAGGCCCCGCAGTGACAAAGAATCGGGATAACTGGAGGGGAAGGCGTAGGTATGAGGATCACATGTTTTCACCAAGTGTTAATGCTTTGCTCCGGTGCTCTATTAAAAGGAGTACCTTAATTGCCGATAGATTCCCTTGAGGCCCGGCTGCCACCGGCTGGTAGGACAAAAGATGTTATACAAGTTTCTCATTGCGAGCACGTATGACTATATATGGAAAACATGCCTACATGATTAATAATCTTGATGTTCTGTCTTAATGCTATTTCAATCCTATCAATTGCCCAACTGTAATTTGTTCACCCAACACTTGTCACTTGCTATTGGAGAGTTACAACTAGTGTAGATAGCTGGGAACCCCGGTCCATCTCTCATCATCATATACTCGTTCCTATATGACATTGGAAGTAGTATCAACTATTTTCTGGTGCCATCGCCTCTATGTTACATGTATTCGCTGATGTGTTATCGTTACTATTGCTCTCATATTACTCGTTGCTTTCACATCACCCCTGTTACTAGTGCTTTTCCAGTGCAGCTGAATTGACAACTCAGTTGTTAAGGCTTATAAGTATTCTTTACCTCCCCTTGTGTCGAATCAATAAATTTGGGTTTTACTTCCCTCGAAGACTATTGCGATCCCCTATACTTGTGGGTCATCAAGACTATTTTCTGGCGCCGTTGCCGGTGAGGCATAGCTCTACTCATAAGTTCACCTGGGGAGTATACTCTACCTCTCTCTCTGTTTTATTTTATTTTGTTTCGCTTAGTTTACTTTTGTCTAGTTTATTTGTGCTTAGTTTATTTCTGTCTAGTATTATTTTGCTTAGTTTACTTTTGTCTAGTTTGTTTTTGTTTTGTTTTACTTTTCTCATATACCCAAAAATCCATAAAAATTTGAAAAACCTAAAAATTCAAAACTGTTGTTATGGGAGAACCCACAACCTATTTGGAGCTTATTGAATTATATAATAATTATAGAGAATCAAGAACGGGAAAAGTTATGAGTGTTGTGATAGAAAAATTGAATACAATTGCTAAAATCTTGCTTAAACGCCATGATATAAACTGTTGCTCTAAACAGGATACTAAACATCTTAAATTTCAATGTGGCTTTAGTGAGGAAGTTTTAATTAAGAACTATAATTGGAATAGCTATATTCATTTTGGGTTCGAAGAGGTAGAACAATTTGTCTTATTTATGGGAGCCTTTGAAATAGAATCCTTCATGTCTAAAAATTATGAAACTTGTGTTGCTTGTAAGGACCTTAAAGATTATGTCTCTTCTATCCTTAATTTTTGCGTAGAAAGTTACAGCGATAATCCTTATATCATTGATTATAAAGAGAGACTCATTAATGCACAAGAATGCACTCACAATTTGCAGGAACCTGTGAAAGAAGAAATTGATGAACCTGAAAGCTCATTGGATGAAAAAGAGGAGGAGATTGATGAACAAAAGGAGGAAGAATGGATTAGCTACCCATGCCAACCTTCTAATGAGAGTAACTCTTTATCTCTTACACTATTTGATTGTCCTCCATGCTTACCAAAGGATGATGAATGTTATGTTCCTGTGGATTCTCTTGAAATATTCCCTATGAGTAAAACTTGTGAGAATAATTATGCTACTGTTATTTATGATAATCCATGCTATTATGATAAATCTTATGATAATGCTTTGTTTGTGCCTGATGTCGAAATGCATGGTACTAAAGAGTTTTATTTAGCAAATGTTTATGATAAATCCCTAGATGATGGTCCTATGTTACTTGATAATATTAATTGTACTACTAATGAAAATGGGATTGGAGAGGTCTTGACTTTGTCTAGGAGTCCCATATCTCTTGAGAATGATCAATCATCTTGTTACATTATTGATAAAAGTGGGTTTGAAAGTTTTAATCCCACTATTTTTGAGCTTGATAAAAAATATGTGTTTATGGATCATGAAAAACATGCTTTATGTGATAGTTATATTGTTGAGTTTATTCATGAAGCTACTGAAAATTATTATGAGAGAGGAAAATATGGTTGTAGAAATTTGCATGGTACTAAAACACCTCTCTATATGCTGAAACTTTTGAAGTTACTCTTGTTTTATCTTCCTATGCTTGTCACTTTGTTCTTCATGAATTTATTTGTGTACAAGATTCCTATGCATAGGAAGTGGGTTAGACTTAAATGTGTTTTGAACTTGCTTCTTGATGCTCTCTTTTGCTTCAACTCTTATTTCTTGCGAGTGCATCATTAAAATTGCTGAGCCCATCTTAATGGCTATAAAGAAAGCACTTCTTGGGAGATAGCTCATGTTTTTATTTTGATACTGTTTTGTTGTGTCTTGGAAGTTGTTACTACTGTAGCAACCTCTCCTTATCTTTATTTTATTGCAATGTTGTGCCAAGTAAAATCTCTAATAGAAGGTTGATACTAGATTTGGATTTCTGCGCAGAAACAGATTTCTATCTGTCACGAATTTGAGTAGGTATCTCTGTAGGAAACTCAGAAAAATCTGCCAATTTGCATGCGTGTTCCTCAGATATGTACGCAACTTTCATTAGTTTTGAGTTTTCTGATTTGAGCAACGGAAGTACCTCTAAAAAATTCATCTTTACTGGCTGTTCTGTTTTGACAGATTATGTCTCTGTTTTTTGCATTGTCTCTTGTGGACTTTAAGTGAGGCTTTCTAGACGTGGAGAGCTGTAGCTAATGTTTTATTGAGTTCTTGCAATGTGTCACTACAGGACCAAAGTGGATTGAAGTTTTTTGAGTACTAACCCCTCTAATGAAGTTTATGAAAAGGTTGGTGTGAAGGATGTTTTCAAGGGTCAAGAGAGGAGGATGATATATGATCAAGAAGAGTGAAAATTCTAAGCTTGGGGATGCCCCCGTGGTTCATCCCTGCATATTTCAAGAAGACTCAAGCGTCTAAGCTTGGGGATGCCCAAGGCATCCCCTTCTCCACCAACAACTTATCAGGTCACCTCTAGTGAAACTATATTTTTATTCGGTCACATCTTATGTGCTTTACTTGGAGCGTCTGTGTGTTTTTATTTTTGGTTTTGTTTGAATAAGATCAGATCCTAGCAATCCTTGTGTGGGAGAGAGACACGCTCCGCTTTTTCATATGAACACTGGTGTTCTTCGTTTTACTTTTAAGGTTCATGACAAAAGTTGGAAGCTATTGCACTTATTGTTATTTGGTTGGAAACATAAAATGCTCCATATTGTCTTGGATAATTTGATATTTTGCAATTGTTTTGAGCTCTCAAGTAGATCATGATTAAGCTCTTGCATCATGTAGTTTAAACCTATTAGTGGAGAACTACCGTAGAGCTTGTTGAAATTGGTTTGCATGATTGGTCTCTCTAAGGTCTAGATATTTTCTGGTAGAAGTGTTTGAGCAACAAGGAAGACAATGTAGAGTTTTATAATGCTTGCAATATGTTCTTATGTAAGTTTTGCTGTACCGGTTCGTACTTGTGTTTGCTTCAAACAACCTTGCTAGCCAAAGCCTTGTACTGAGAGGGAATGCTTCTCGTGCATCCAAAACCTTGAGCCAAAACCCATGCCATTTGTGTCCACCATAACTACCTACTATGTGGTATTTTCTGCCATTCCAAGTAAATACTTCATGTGCTACCTTTAAACAATTCAAAACTTTATTATCTCTTATTTGTGTCAATGTTTTATAGCTCATGAGGAAATATGTGGTGTTTTATCTTTCAATCTTGTTGGGCAGCTTTCACCAATGGACTAGTGGCTTCATTCGCTTATCCAATAATTTTGCAAAAAGAGCTGGCAGCGGGGTTCCCAGCCCCAATTATTTAACTTTCATTAATAATTCTCTTCACATGTTTTGCCCTGATTCATCAGTAAGCAACTTAATTTTGCAAATAGACACTCCTTCATGGTATGTGAATGTTGGAAGGCACCCTAGGATTCGGTTAGTCATGGCTTGTGTAAGCAAAAGGTTGGGAGGAGTGTCAACCATAAATAAAACTAAAGTACATGTGTAAACAAAAGAGAAGAGGGATGATCTACCTTGCTGGTAGAGATAACGTCCTTCATGGGAGCCGCTCTTTGAAGGTCTGTTTGATGAGGGGGTTAGAGTGCCCACTACCATTCGTTGACAACAACAAACACCTCTCAAAACTTTGCTTTTATACTCTCTATATGATTTCAAAACTTAAAAAGCTCTAGCACATGATTTAATCCCTGCTTCCCTCTGCGAAGGGCCTTTCTTTTACTTTATGTTGAGTCAGTTTACCTACTTCCTTCCATCTTAGAAGCAAACACTTGTGTCAACTGTGCACTGATTCTTACATACTTGCTTATTTGCATTCATCATATTACTTTGTGTTGACAATTATCCATGAGATATGCATGTTGAAAGTTGAAAGCAACTACTGAAACTTAAATCTTCCTCTGTGTTTCTTCAATGCCTTTACTTTGAATTTATTGCTTTATGAGTTAACTCTTATGCAAGACTTTTTGATGCTTGTCTTGAAAGTACTATTCATGGAAAGTTTTGCTATATGTTATCTATTTGTTAGCAAACTATAGATCGTTGCCTTGAGTCACTTCATTCATCTCATATGCTTTACAATAGTATGATCAAGATTATGTAAGTAGCATGTCACTGCAGAAATTATTCTTTTTATCGTTTACCTACTCGAGGGCGAGTAGGAACTAAGCTTGGGGATGCTTGATACGTCTCCAACGTATCTATAATTTCTGATGTTCCATGCTAGATTTATGACAATACCTACATGTTTTGCTCGCACTTTATAACGATTTCATGCATTTTCCGGAACTAACCTATTAACAAGATGTCGAAGTGCCAGTTCCTGTTTTCTGTTGTTTTTGGTTCCAGAAAGGCTGTTCGGGCAATATTCTCGGAATTCGACGAAACAAAGACCAAATATCTTATTTTCCCCGGAAAGTTCCAGAACACCGAAGGAGAGTCGGAGGCGGGCAGCAGGGGGCCCACACCATGAGGCGGCGCGGGTGACCCCCTGGCCGCGCCAGCCTATGGGGAGGGGGCCCCGTGGCCCCTCCGACTCCGCCTCTTCGCCTATAAAGTCCCTCGCGACCTAAAACCTCGATACCAATTGACGAAACTCCAGAAAGACTCCAGGGGCGCCGCCGCCATCTCGAAACTACAATTCGGGGGACAGAATCTCTGTTCCGGCACGCCGCCGACGGGGAAGTGCCCCCGGAAGCCATCTCCATCAACGCCACCGCCTCCATCATGCTCCGTGAGTAGTTCCCCCATGGACTACGGGTTCTAGCTGTAGCTAGTTGGTACTCTCTCTCCCATGTACTTCAATACAATGATCTCATGAGCTGCCTTACATGATTGAGATTCATCTGATGTAATCGGTGTTGTGTTTGTTGGGATCCGGTGGATTGTTACATTATGATTAGTCTATCTATAAATTTTGTGAAGTTATTGTTGTTGCAATCTTGTAGTGTTTAATGCTTGTCACTAGTGCACGAGTGGCATGATCTTAGATTTAAGCTCTATACTTATTGCTTAGATTGTATCTACAAGTTGTTTGCACATGTCTATGTCCGGAACCCGAGGCCCCAGAGTGACAAGCAATCGGGATAACTGGAGGGGAAGGCGTAGGTATGAGGATCACATGTTTTCACCAAGTGTTAATGCTTTGCTCCGGTGCTCCATTAAAAGGAGTACCTTAATTGCCGATAGATTCCCTTGAGGCCCTGCTGCCACCGGCTGGTAGGACAAAAGATGTTATACAAGTTTCTCATTGCGAGCACGTATGACTATATATGGAAAACATGCCTACATGATTAATAATCTTGATGTTCTGTCTTAATGCTATTTCAATCCTATCAATTGCCCAACTGTAATTTGTTCACCCAACACTTGTCACTTGCTATTGGAGAGTTACCACTAGTGTAGATAGCTGGGAACCCCGGTCCATCTCTCATCATCATATACTCGTTCCTATATGACATTGGAAGTAGTATCAACTATTTTCTGGTGCCATCGCCTCTGTGTTACTGTTACTGCTGCTGTGTTACTGTTACTATTGCTCTCATATTACTGATGCTTTCACATCACCCCTGTTACTAGTGCTTTTCCAGGTGCAGCTGAATTGACAACTCAGTTGTTAAGGCTTATAAGTATTCTTTACCTCCCCTTGTGTCGAATCAATAAATTTGGGTTTTACTTCCCTCGAAGACTGTTGCGATCCCCTATACTTGTGGCTCATCAGGTTGCACATCATGTATTTGTGTTTGTGTTGGAGCCTCTTTGCTTCTTGTTGTATCTTATATGGCTTTTATGAGCAATTATTGGACTATCCCATTTTCGGGGAGTGATATTCCTTTGGGAATTTCACAATCCTAACAATGTGTGTACATGAGGAATATCACTTAGAATTGATATTGCAAGATTATCTAGTCTCTATGTGGTATGTCATCTTCATGAGAAATTCAAATTCTAATGTCCATTAATATCTCTAGTTGGATCTTATTTGCATCTTGTGAAAATAAATTCCTTATCATATTATGGGGGAGTAATAATCTTT
Source organism: Lolium rigidum (assembly GCF_022539505.1). NCBI lineage: Eukaryota > Viridiplantae > Streptophyta > Magnoliopsida > Poales > Poaceae > Lolium > Lolium rigidum. The sequence goes on along the minus strand of NC_061509.1, from coordinate 168,425,623 downwards.
GTGTATATTACAAGCCTAGAAAATGTGAACATTTGAGGTTGTGTCACATAGAATTGATATTGTAAATTATCTCTCTCCTATGTGGCATGTTTGCTCAAACAAGTTCGAATTTTCTTAAATAGCTTCATTGCAAATATCTTTGTGGATCTTATTTGTGAAAGTTTTTGTTTGGCATGGTTTTTCACAACGTATCCCTCAATACCCTTTTGGGAAACCATGTGCTTCAAGTCATTCTATTAATTACATTGCATGTTGGTACGACTACTATTAATTGTTTTGCATGTTGGTATGACTAATTGAAGCTATCAAGAAACTCTCTTTGCATGATAGTTAACTCTTATCTTTTACCATATGCTTTATTTGTTGTAAATATGATGTTACGTATAGTTACAAACTACCACCGGAAAATATTTCCTAATACATCTTGTCCTAGGAAAATTGGCAATCTATTAAGAGGTAGATATTTATTTATCATATTTACATTGGCTCTTGTGTTTAATTGCCTTATTTATTCCCATGAACTTGTTGTGATTTGACTCCCATGTGCCTTCCTTGCATCTTATGGATCTATTTTGTCTATTTAAACTTTCTTAGCATTCTTAGTAGATATAGGTAGGGTAATGATCCTAGTTTTATGCATTTTATATTCATATGCAAAATCCTAGATAATGCAATAATCTTGGGGGAGCTCGCCTATATTTGTTAGAATGCTTGACATCCCTTGATCATTATCAATAGTTTGGTTTTTGGAGACAAATCTTTTCTTTTTGGTACTTTGTGCCATCATAAAAAGTGTTGAGGGTTTGGTTTATTTGTGGGAACCTTGCTCTCTTGGAAGTTGGTTATCTCATACCGTTCTTTTTCGGTTTAATTAGCTTCTTATAATGAGATAAGTCTTTGGAGTCAATCTTGTGTTGATTCGATTCTTTGATATAATTTGGACAACCATTGTTTCTTGATTTATTTGGTGTTTTGTCCATATTGTATGTTCCTTTCGTTCTCGAAAGTGTTGTGCATGCATATTTGATATATGTATATCTTATGGCATGTGTTACTTTCTTTGATCCAATATATAGGGTAAACTCCATCAAAGCCTAATTTTATTAAGATGTGCATGAAATTCAATTTCATATCTATATGCACATAGTCTTGTGGAGTTTGTCCTATGTGTTGTAGTGTATCTAACTACTTTGGACCCAATTAGTTTGGGAACCATTTTGTACTTAATTTTGTTTTAGGTACAAGGAGATACATTGGATGCTTGTCTCAATCTTAGGAAGAAGTGGTGGCTCAATGGTAATTTGAGTCAAGCTAGGATGATCAACAAACTCATATGCACTACATCCACACCAATGCTATCTCGGTAACAAGTATCTTCTCATGCATTCTTTTCTTGTATCCAACCTTGTGGTTGCATCTTGGCATGAAACTCTTAATTTTCAAATGTTGTGCTTCTTGCAAAAGTCTTAATGATACCTCTTTATGGTGAATGTGAGTAATTTTAGATCAGTGCATTTGTTGGGAAGTATATTAAATCATGCTCATGATTCATCCATCCTAACTATGCCTATCTAGCAATTTTATTGCATATCAATTCCTCAAGGATCTCACATGTGCAATATAGATGAAATTCCAAATTTAGTTATTTTTTTTGGTATCCTCGTTGTGATACTTGTTGCATGTATCAGTGCATCCCAACTATCTTCTCTCCCTTGTTGATATTTGTGATGTATTTTATGTGTTTATGTTTGAAGCTCATGTATGTACAATAAGATAAAATTGAGTCTTTAGCCATGCTATTAAGCAAAAAAATTATTATTGCTATATTGCATGACTTCGTCTTGGATATCATGTTATATTTCTTGTGTATAAATTTTGTGTGTAAATGTTTCTTTGTGGATAAACATCTTCGTGATTTTGTCCACTTAGAGAAACTTATACACATAAGAGATGATACATCTCCATTTGATATCTTGTTTATTTGTTGTGTGTTGATTGGTCATGCTAAGCAATATAATTCACTGAAGACTATGATGATGCTATTTGCTCATCCTTGTAATAGTCTTATAATATTCTTTGGCATGCCTTTCACATATCCTCTTGGTTGAGCCTTTTATTATGGTGCCTCCTACTTGTTGCTCAACCATTTGTTTGTTGCAAGTGTCAAGCTTATTTTTCTATCTAAGATCTATTGCAAATGTTTGTATTTTAAATGCATATCGTGTTCAAATGCAACATTTTAATTTATGCATGTACCTTGGGGAGCTTCCTCATTTTATTTAAAGCACTGTTCTGTGGTGATCCTTAGAGTTTAATTCACTTGGTATATTTTGTTTTCAACGATATTTTGGGAGTGATGATTCCATGTTTGTGCACTTTATACTCCGATGCAAAGTTTCCAGTTTTGTGCACAAACCTTGGGGAGCTTCATCATATTATTTAGAGAAATTTTCTTGATCTTATCATCATATCTATATTTCTTTTGGTATCTTCTTTGTGGTTCTTTTGGTTGCTTGCTTCATTTGTTGAAACTTCTTAACTTTGTTATCTTTTTGCAATCTTTGATCCTCTATATAGTGTGATTCCTTCCAAATATTCATCATTGGATACATGCATTTGATTCCACTCAAATTATGAGAAATGCACACGGTATGGAGGGACTCTCACTATATTGGCCTTCTAAAATTTTCACCCATTTCGGCAATTGGTGCCAATGGGGGATAAGTTTGGAGGGTTTAAGGGAATTTAGTTATGTATTTGATTTGTGCTTAAGCATGTGCCTTTCTTGCATTGCATCTTGTTGCTTTGCATAGTTGATTATTTAGAGGAAACTCCACTAGGCTTTGAATGCCAATGTATGCAATGAAATTCAAGTTCATTCAAACATGCATACATTATGGGGCAGTTTGCTCTATGTATATTCAACTTGTTTGTTACTTAAATTCCTTATATAAACCCTCTCAAAGAGATTGTCATCAATTACCAAAATGGGGGAGATTGAAAGTGCATGGAGCCCCCATGTGTGGTTTTGGTAATTAATGACAATCCCTATGGACTAATGTTTGCATTGAGTTATATTTGTAGGAGTGGTCCATAGGCAATGCTTGAACCATATGTAGGCTTCAATATTGCAATAAGAAGAAATTTTTTAAGAATACTAAGTGTCAAGTATGTCTTGAAGATGAAGATGAAGTGATCCCTCAAGTTTAACTTCAAGACATCAACATGATGAAGAATGAAGAAATGAAGTGCAAGTTCAAGATGAGCCATCTCGAAGATATCTTTTGCTTGAAGCTTGCCATCTATATGGTGATCATGGATATGTGAAGATGCACCGAAGAAGAAGCTCTCCCATGGTGGATTATGGGGGAGCAATCAGCAAGACTTCGTCAAGCAAGCACCATCAAGAGAGGCATTCCTTCTTGATGCGGTCAAGATCGTCATCATCGAGCTCAAGAGGACGCGCAAGGTTAATGTTTGCTCTTGATAGGGTTTCTTTCTTACCGGTCTCATGGTGTAGTTGGGGAGCGGTTTATAGTTTAGTTTCCATACTATCAAGAGGACTCTCGAGTGACTAACTCGATCGTATCATTCGGAGAGAGCTCAAACCCTTGCATCCTCGCATCATCTTTCCTGGTTGTTATTTGTATCTTATCCATGTGGTGTTTTAGAGCTTGTGGTTATTTCCATAGCAAGCTCTAGGTCATCGAAAATGGATTCCACATGAATCACTTGTTGCATTTTCGATATTGGAGTTTTTCTCGGTTTCTCGTATTGAGAGGTTTCACTCTAAAATACATAGAAAAACCTACCCTACTTGTTCTTAAGTTGTTCACTATATGTGGGGTAGCTCTTGTCATCCTCTTTACAACAAAATTGGTTTCACCTAAATCCAAGTCTCCTAACTCAAGTTGTTGCATTTTCCATATTGGAGGTTTTACCGGTTTGTCTTTTATAGATAGGTAAAACCTTTATTCATTTATTTCTATCCTCCCTTAATGTACTATGATGGTTCCCTGCATGATCTTGTATATCTTGTTACTAGCTTCGAAACAAGCCCAAGATCATCAAAATCGTAGTCCGGATGCTCAAGTTATGGTCTTTCTTGGAAAAACGGCTAAGGACCTACGAAAATGAGCCCCTGGATCCCCCCCCCCCCGGAAATTTGGCCAGAAATTTCACTTTCCAGGCCGGAAATTCCGGCCTAAGTGAGGCTCGGAAATTTCGGCATGTTATGCTCCAACGGCTCGATTTTTCTGGGGGGGGGGGGGTATAAATACCCCCCTTCTTCCTCCTTGGGCTGGCTGCTTCTCTCCATTTTGTTGCCTTTGAGAAGATTCCTCTCCCTCTAATACCTCCATGATTGTTGCACCTATTTGAGGGAAAAGAGAGAGGAGATATACATCTACATCTTGACCAATCAAATCCCTTTCTTTGTGAGAGGAATCCACTAGATCTAGATCTTGGAGATATTTTGTGTTCCTCCTCTTATTTGTTCTTCCTCTCTTATTCCCCCAATAGCTTTTGTAGCTTTGTTGGAATTTGAGAGAGAAGGACTTGAACATCTTTGTGGTGTTCTTGCCATTGCATTTGGTGCATCGGTTTGAGTTCTCCACGGTGATTCGTGGAAGTGAAAGCAAGAAGGTTGTTACTCTTGGGTTCTTGGAACCCTAGATGGATTCTAGGCCTTTGTGGTGATTTATTGGGAGCCTCCAATTAAGTTGTGGATGTGTGCCTCAAGCTTTGTGTAAGGCCCGGTTTCCGCCTTGAAGGAAATCCCTTAGTGGAACCGTGACCTAGGCCTTTGTGGCGAGGGTCACCGGAGAATAAGGTGAGGCGCCTTTGTGGCGCTCAGTGTGTGGTCTGTCTACCACATCTTGGGGTGAGGCCTTTGTGGCGTTGGTGTGCATCGAGCAACCACACCTCAAGGTTAGGCCATTTGTGGCGTTCGGGAGCACTAACCCACCCCACCTCTCCAACAGAGATTAGCACTCGCAAGATTGTGAACTTCGGGTTAAATCATCGTCTCCCGCGTGCATCGGTTATCTCTATACCCGAGCTCTTTACTTATGCACTTTACTTTGTGATAGCCATCGTGCTTGAAGTTATATATCTTGCTATCACATAGTTTCTTGTATTGCTTAGCGTAAGTTGTTGGTGCACATAGGTGAACCATAGTATATAGGCTTTGGGCTTGATAAAGTAAACGCTAGTTTTATTCCGCATTTGTTAAGCCCATCTCCTAAAAGTTTTAAACCGCCTATTCACCCCCTCTAGGCGACATCCGTGTCCTTTCAACTGTTCTTATCTTAATGTCTTCTCTGCTCAAAGTCTCACATGGTTCAGTGCATTAGTGCCATCGAATAATTTTTGGTGGTATATCTTCCTTTGAATCAGAAATCGCCTAAAAGTATCTCCAAGAATCTCAATGTCGGCCGAAGGGGCAAGATATCCCTCGTCATGAAGAGTCAAGGTCTCACCATGGAGGGACGGTACTCCGTCAGTCCCACAGATGGCCGCTTGGCTGTTACTTCCAGGTGGAAAAAGTTTGTTGACGGTGCCAAACTTCGCATTGGATCAAAGTTGAAGGTCAAGATCTTTCGATGCCGTTGTGACATGCTGGTCATGAAATTCGCGGTTGTCTAGTTCTGTTGTCCCATGAGCCCTTAGAAAATGCATTTGTAGTTATACTTATATAAGGTTATCTTATCTGAACTGCTAATTAACTGTATGGGTGATGACCCACAAGTATAGGGGATCGCAACAGTCTTCGAGGGAAGTAAAACCCAAATTTGTTGATTGGACACAAGGGGAGCCAAAGAATACTTATAAGCCTTGACAGCGGAGTTGTCAATTGAGCTGCACCTGGAAAAGCACTAGCAACAGGCTGATGTGAAAGCAGTGGTAATATGATGGGGCGCCAGAAAATAGTTGGTACGACTTTGATGGCGTGTTGACAGGGAAATGTGATGCGGTAGTAATATGAGAGCAATAGTAACACAGCAGTAACAGTAACACATAGGCGATGGCACTGGAAAATATCCCAGTGCGCAGTTGATTGGAAAGCAATGATGATGAAATAAAGGACCAGTGTTCGAGGCGATCTACACTAGTGGTAACTCTCTAGATAACAAGTGTTGGGTGAGCAAATTACAGCTGGGGAATTGACATAATTGAATTTAGCATTAAGACAAAATATCCAGTCAATTAATATCGTTGTCGAGGGTACTCCTCGGCAATGCCCTCCGATTGGGGCTTAGGGTTGATGGAATCCTATAGGCTGACACGAGACATCGGTAAACAGACAAGCGGGGAGAGCGATTTACCCAGGTTCGGGGCCCTCGATGAGGTAAAACCCTTATGTCCTGCCTGTCTGATCTTGATTATGAAAATATTGGGTTACAATGGGGTGCCGAAGGTTTCGGTTGTGATCTCGTCGGGAGGCTAAGTGCTACGGCGACCTAGCTCTAGACTTCTGGTAGCTAAAGTTGCTATGATTGACTCTGTGTCCCTCGGCAGCCCCTCTCCTGGCCTTTATATAGGAGGCCAGGTCCCAAGAGATCTGTCCGGGTACGACTAGGTTTACAAAAGACCTAGCTCTAAACTTTCCTTGTTCGGCTCCTCTCTTGCCTTGTTCTTCAAGGGATCTTCTCCTGCACCGTCCTAGTAGCCTTCCTCGCCATCGGGTATCCTCATGGGCCTCCAGTTGGGCTGCACAGGATAGGGCAATGTCAATTACCCAAAGGGTAATGCCCACGTTAGTAGTCCCCGAGTGTCTAGCCGAAGATATTTCGGGTAGAGACTAAAGCATGCCTCCACTAAATGTTCTTCTCCTTGATTGTTCTTGTCCATCTTGTAACAGAATCATCTTCTTTCATCGGGTGCGCGTCCAGCGCTCCCGATGGGAGTAGCCCCCGAGTCTAGGTACGGATGCTTGCAATCTGTGCGTAGACTCAAGTTGTGGCACTCGAGCATCTTCTTCTGCCGAAGTTTTCTGCAAGTCTTCATGGGTCATCCGATACATTTGTACAGGGGCTTGTAGTGTTCAGTAAGGTTTCAACGCGTAAACGATATTGAGTAACGTGTCCAGCTTTGCTGGTTAACTGCCGATGGAAAAACAACGTTGCCCTACACAGAATCAAGTCCTCGGGCATGATCCTGGAGTACAAAAAAGTTTTATCGGGTGCACGTTCAGCGCTCCCGATGGGAGTAGCCCCCGAGTCTGGGCACGGGCGCTTGCGACCGGGTGCAGACTCGAGCTGAGCATTCCATCCTTTTCTTCAAGTATTTCTTCACAGGAATATCTTCGATCTCACGTTTTATCGGGTGCGCGTCCTGCGCTCCCGATGGGAGTAGCCCTCGAGTCTAGGTGCGGATGCTTGCGATCCATGCGTAGACTCAAGTCGACCATCCGATACTCTTTCATTTTTCTTCGAATGCTTCCGGCGGTCTTCACGACGTCACTGATGACGTTATCGATACTACAATTCTGACTGACAGGACACGACCCGTTGGGCCCATCCTACTTCTGCGTGGTTCTGTTTTTAAGAAATATCCGCTACTCTCGTACAGTTACCAAGACGCCTCGTCGATTTCCACGATCAACGATGAAGAAAGGGTCCTCTTAATGAATTGGAAACAATGACACGTGCCCACGTAGTCCTCACGTTTCCCTGTGCTTTTATAATGTTTCGGAGCAAGCCCTCCCATTCTCACACATCATTCTTACGTCCTCTTTTCCTTCTTCCATCTTCTTCACTCATAACCGTTGCGCCGCCGCCGCTTCTAGATCTTCTCCAGATCCGACGATGGTGAAGAAGAAGAACCCCACCGCTGCCGCCAGTTCTGTGAGCGGCGGTGCTGCCGCCAAGACTTCTTCAAATCCTCCAAAGAGAAGCGCTCCAGACGCTCCTCCTCCAGCTCCGGCGCCGACAGCGCCGTGAAGCTCCATGGCTGGGTCCAACCCCAGCGATTGGCTGGCGTCCTCCGTCACGAAACGTGATGAAAAGAGGGCTCGGAGGCTTGGTCTAATCTCTTCCGACGAGGGGAATGTAATTCTCCCAGGTAAGATTTCTCGGCCTAATCCTCCCGCTGGTTTTACCGCGATGTTCTTGTCGTTCTTGTATCGAGGTCTCTCGCTCCCTGCGCACAAGTTCCTTCATCACCTTCTACGGTCTTACGAGATCCAACTGTGGCAACTTACCCCGAACTCAATCCTTCACCTTGCTGTGTTCATCACCCTTTGCGAAGCGTTTTTGGGCATTGAACCTCACTTTGGGTTGTGGAAGAAAATTTTCTTCGTAAAAAGATACAGCAGTAGCAGCGGACCCTTTGTCATTGGGGGAGTTGGGTTTGTCGCCCGCTCAGAAGTCAATTATTTCAACTTCCCGATGAGACAATCCGTGCAAGGATGGAGACTGAAGTGGTTCTACATTAGGGATTCCTTAACAACCGAATCCCAGCTTCCTCGCTTCTCCAATTGTTGTGGGTATACTTTATGGGTATATCAACAACATGGCCTAGATCCGGCAAGCCCGGGTGGCCCACAGATAGTGATGTGGCATGTGGCCCATCGGGTGGCCCAGTGGCTGTAGATCCTGAAGGATGAAGTCCATCCCAGGAACAGGAAGCCGGATCCCAACCGAGCTACGAAGGAGGCCAGATCCGTGAAGGCCCATGAAGTATCCGGATCCAGCACGTTCTTAGAGGAAGGCGGATCCTTGACGTACACGGCAAGATATTGTACCGTAGTTAGGCAACTTGTATTCCGGCTAGGACTCTCCGTGTAAACCCTAGATCTGTGCGCCTTTATAAGCCGGATCCCGGGAGCCCTAGAGGCAGAACCACAACTCATTGTTACAACGCGAAAGCTCCCAGATAATTCAAGACAAGCAGCAGTAGGCCCTGCCATCGTGCAGGTGTTCCGAAGCTGGGTAAATCGCGTACCACCGTCCCGTGGGCACTCCGCCCTATGGCCCCTACTTCTTCTCCCCCTCGTGAGGATCCCTCCTCCGAGGCACCATCGAATAGGCAACGACAGTTGGCGCCCACCTTGGGGCCAGCGGCGTCTGGAGGCCGGAAATGGGAAGGTTCCGCCATGGGAAGCTACGACGACACCATCACTGTGGGGCGCGTCCTTTACGCTGGAAACCTTCCGATCGTCCCTCCGGACGAGTGCTGGATTCCGGCTAAGACTAACCCCGGCTCTCCATCGTCCCAGTTGGCGGCATACACATCTTCATCGGTGAAACCGTCGATTCCGACGGGAACGCACTGGTAAGTAACGCTGACGCGACCGCCGCTGAGCAGGGCGCAGTCGCAAAGATCCGATCTGAGATGCAGGAACTTCCCAAGGAAGATTCCGCCTTAGATCTGGAAAAATCAAAACCCACCCAATCCACCCCTGAGCAGGAAATAACGGTGGAAGACCAATGCAGATCCCCCTGGGTCTCCCAGGTGTTAGAGAAGCAAAGGTGTCACTTCCTGCACTTCTTAGCACATACCGCAGGAGCCGCCCCTCAAGAAGTCGAAGCAGGTCCCATGCAGGTTGAGGAACCAGAAAATAACGCTGCTCCGGATCAGCAGGAGGCTGTCGGAGAAAGCAGTGCTCCGGGTGAAGAATCGATCCTGGGTAACATAAGCCCAATTTCCGGGGATACCCCCTCCATGGATACTGATGAGTTCGATCCCAAGGTGAAGGAGTTTGGATACGGTGATCAACCTGAAGTTGAATCCGCCCAGCCTAAACAGGTTCTCGCAACCTTGGCAGCGCTGGATCAACGGGAATCAGAGGATGAAAACACCCACTCTGACCCACAGCCATCCCGTGCAGGATCTCCGCTCTCAAGGGAGCGTCCGCATAAGGAAGTCCTGTCCCTAGAAGAACTGATTGATCAGGCAGGCATGGATGCAATCGCACACTCGGATATCCTCAACAAACCCATAACTCCTGAAGATGCAGCAGATGCGGAAGCTCTAGAAGCAAAAAGACAGGAGATGCTGGCAACAGCAAAAAAAATCGCCACCACCGCAGCAGCAATGCTAGATGAGAGGAAGGAGGCCGCGAACTTCGTGGACAATTTTCTCAAGCAAGAGCGTGAGGTGGACGAGTCATTGGTAAAAGTCAAGCAACTCCGGAAACATTGGGAGGACAAGGTCACCGAGGCTCAACAGGAAGCTGATAGGATCAGGCGAGACGTTGTAGCTCCTGCAGGATCACCTTCGCAACCCCTACCGAGCAACAGCCACTCGCAACTCCGAAGGATAACATGAAAAAGGATGAGGAGATTGATATCGACTACGTCCGTACGCTCGTTGCCTCAGCAATGAAACAGCAGAGCAAGGCAGATACTTCGCGCAAGTTGGAATCCAACCCGGATCATTGCGTCTCTACCGCGCAGAAGGACGCCTACGAAAATCGCCATCGCGATGACGAATCGCGATCCGGATCCTCGAAACGCAGAAGGAAAACCAGAGAACACCCAAATCCAATCCCTGTCCCATCAAAGACACCTCCGTCAGATCCGAAGAAGGGAAAGGATGCAATGTACACTGGTAGGGACAAGTAACGGAACGCTTCACCTCCACCTAACGGGTACCCGCGTCCTCCGCCTCCTCGCCGCCGTAGTCCAGGTGAAATCAACATCCGCGACAACGTGCCGCCTCCGAGGAACAGAGAGCGTACGCCGGAACCCCGCCGGAGCCGGAACAATGATCGTGAGCCCGAGCCCAGGAGGAGTCGGAATGAGGAACGCGAGTCGGAGCCGCGCCGAAGCCGGAACGACGAAGGCAGCCAGCACCATGGTGAAGGCAGCTACCGAAGCCGGAGTCAGCATCGCGAAGGACGAGGAGAATCAGATGGCGGAACCAAGAGGTCGCATCGGCCCCCTCGTAGATCTCCTTCCCCACCACCCAGCGGTGGAGGCGGAGGTGGAGGCGGAGGCAGTGGCCGGAGATCTCGCTCAAAATCCCCTCGCAACGGCTCACGTGATGCGCGGGAACGTTTCAATGAATACAAAACTGACTACATCGGCCCAAAGTGCTTTGGCAGGATGATTCGAGAGGAACCAAAGCCAAGGATGAACCTCAAGCTACCCGGAAACCTGAAGAATTATGATGGCACGGAAAGGCCGGATACCTGGATTGAGGATTACTATAATGCAGTAACCTTTGCCGGAGGAACCCTTAATATTGCCTACCGCATGCTTCAGCTGTACCTTGTAGGTACAGCCCGGATCTCGCTCAGTGACCTCGAGAAGAATTCCATCTTTTGCTGGTTTGACCTGAAGACCGCCTTCGAAAAGCACTTCAGAGGCACCTACAAAAGACCTGCCACTACAAGCGACCTACAGGCATGTATCCAGAAGAAGGGAGAAACATCAAGGAACTTCCTCACACGATGGTTAGCAACCAGGAATGAGTGAAAAAACGTCGATAATCGCACAGCAATGCACGCCTTGATAGGTGGACTGCAGAGAGGAGGATTGCTGCGGCACAAGCTCACTTGCTTGGTCAATGCAAATAAACTGACTTTGGATGACATGATCACCAATGCCAGCAATCACACTGCCGCTGATGACGACGCAGGCGGAGATCTCGCAGCTACAACAATTCCCCTGCATCAACAAAAGAAGAACCGTGATAACGGTAACACCAGCGACACTAAGCGGAAGAATCCACCTGATGACCAGAAGAGTGGCGAATCCGAGATGGTCGCCATGGCTTTCCAGCGCGGAGGTCAAGGAGGCGGAAGAGGCCGCGGTCGCGGAGGCGGAGCCGGCAGGGGCCAGCAGCATGGTGACGAGGTCACCGCTGTCGGAACCCGCGCCCCCCAAACATATGAGGAGTACAGAGACATGCCCTGCCTGGCCCACCTGGATTCGGCTACGGGGAAGTCCACTCACACTAACCGCAACTGCAAGTGGGTCAACGATCTCAAAGCTGACTCGGAAGCAGGATACAAGCGAGCCCGGAAGCACCTCCCACGCGGTAAAGGAGGCAAGGGAAAGAACAAGGACAAAGAGGAAGAAAGTTCCGAGGCAATGGATGAGGATGATGCTTCGCCGGACATCAAAGAGGGATCCGCAGCAAAACCCAACCCCTTTGGCAAAAAGAGTGTAGGCGCGTACCACACCTTCCTCGGAACCCCAACAGTCCGCGCAAGCAAGTCAGCTTTCCGGATCCTGAACGCCACAGTTCCGGCTGTGCCGAAGTATGTCAGGTGGTCGGAAATTCCGTGCATAGGCAGGATCATCCTACCATCGTGCCAAAAGAGTGCTACGCCTTGGTTGTAAGTCCCCGCATCGACGGCTATGACTTCTCCAAGTGCCTCATGGATGGCGGATCCAGCTTGAACAACATGTACCTGGAGACTCTGGATCGGATGAACCTCACCAAGGAACAGCTCAAACATAGCACCACTGAATTTCATGGTGTGGTTCCGGGTAAAAAGGCGAATTCCCTCGGCAGCATCAGACTTCCCGTGGCCTTCGGCGACATTAATAATTTCCGCGAAGAGATGATCACGTTTGAGGTCGTGTCTTTCAAGAGCTCCAACCATGTCATCTTCGGCAGGCCCACCTACCACAAGTTTCACGCAAGAGCGTGCTACATCTACAACAAGCTCAAGATTCCGGGTCCCAATGGTATGATTACCGTATCCGGAGACTACAAGAAGGCTCACAGGTGCGAGTTAGGCGAAGCCGCCTTCGCAGAGTCCGTGATATCTGGAGAGGAGCTGCAAGGCTACAGAGCCGCGGTGGATCCAACAGAGATGCAAACCACCAAGAAGCAGATCTCCAAACAGAAAACCTCGTTCAAGGCTGCGATAGAGACCAAGAAGATCGACTTCAAGAAAGGCGATGCCACTAAGCAGGTCTCGGTCGGAGCCAACATGGACCACAAATAGGAAGACGCGCTCGTCGAGTTCCTCCGCGCTAACATGGACATCTACGCATGGAAGCCTTCTAACATGTCCGGAGTACCTAGAGAACTCGCCGAGCACTACCTCAACATAAATCCGGGGGCTAAACCGGTGAAGCAAGCTATGCGATGCTTTGGAGATAAGAAGCGCCGCGCCATAGGAATGGAATTATCAAAGTTACTAGAGGCAGGTTTTGTAGTAGAAGTTATCCATACTGACTGGGTCGCAAATCCCGTCCTTGTACCCAAAAAGAATTCTGAAATACTAAGAATGTGCATCGATTACTCCGGCTTGAATAAGCATTGTCCGAAGGATCCGTTTCCCCTGCCGCGCATTGACCAGGTCATTGATTCGACGGCAGGGCGGAACTTCTGTGTTTTCTTGACGCATATTCCGGGTATCATCAGATCCGGATGAAGAAGTCCGACCAAAAGGCGACCTCGTTCATCACCCCTTTCGGCACTTACTGCTATGTTACCATGCCCTTTGGTTTGAAAAACGCAGGTGCCACCTACCAACGTACGATGCAGCGGTGCTTAAAGGACCAAATTGGCCGGAACGTACACGCCTACGTCGACGATATCGCGGTCATGTCTTGGAAAGGATCCGACTTGATCAGCGACCTCATAGAAACCTTTGAGAATCTCCGACGGTACAAGATGATGTTGAATCTGGCGTTCCAGCCGGAAAACTCCTTGGCTTCATCGTCTCTAACAGGGGCATTGAAGTTAACTCGGAGAAAATCAAGGCAATCCTGTGCATCAAAAGGCCAACTTGTCTCAAAGATGTGCAACGATTAACTGGTTGTGTCGCAGCAATCAGCAGGTTCATTAGCCGTCTTGGCGAGAAGGTGCTACCCCTGTACAAGCTATTGAAGAAGACAGACAAATTCGTCTGGGACGATGCGGCGGATGCAGCACTCCAAGGGTTGAAGGAAATACTCACTTCTCCACCTATCCTGGCAGTGCCAGAAGAGTCTGAGCCCATGCTCCTTTACCTGGCAGTTACCAACAGAGTCATCAGCCTCGTCATCGTGGTGGAGCGACAGGAAGAAGGACACGAGTATGGAGTCCAAAGGCCAGTCTACTACATTAGCGAAGTGCTTACAGAGTCCAAACAAAGATATCCTCACTTTCAAAAGCTAGCCTATGGTGTATTCCTAGGCAGCAGGAAGTTGAGGCACTACTTCCAAGAGCATCTAGTAACAGTCGTGAGCAAGGCTCCGCTGTCCACAATTCTCAACAACGCTGACGCAACAGGACGCACAACAAAATGGGGCATTGAGTTATCCGCCTTCGACATCAATTACAAAGCCAGGACTGCGATCAAGTCCCAGATATTGGCATATTTCGTTGCATATTGGACAGAAGCTCCGGACGCAAATTTGGAGCCGGAACCAGAGACATGGGTTATGCACTTCGATGGATCCAAGCAGCATCAAGGCTCGGGAGCCGGAGTCACCCTGAAGTCCCCTACCGGAGAAGAACTGCAGTATGTTCTGCAGATTCACTTTGAAGCTACAAATAATATGGCGGAATACGAGGCTCTACTACACGGTCCGCGCATCGCTAAGGAAATTGGGATCAATCACATCATTTGTTGCGGAGATTCCGACCTGGTGGCACAACAACTAGCCGGAACCTGGAACGCCAGAAACTCCGTCATGGCGGCTTACAGAGATGAAGTTGACGAGATCGCCAAATGCTTCCTCGGATACAAAGTCAAGTACGTCAGGAGAGACGATAACGCAGCGGCAGACATGCTGTCCAAGCTCGGATCCGGTAGGAAACCAATTCCGCCTGGCATTTTCCTGGAGCACCTACGGATACCCTCGGTGAAGGGCGCTAACTCGGAAAACCCAGATGTGGCAGTATCTCCGGCTAGAGAAGTGATGGCTATCATTCCGGCCTGGACACAGCCTTTCCTAGACTACCTCATGAATCAGAAGTTGCCAGAGGACGAGGTCCTCGCACGACAGATCGATAGGCGAGCAAGATCCTACACAATCGTTGATGGACAGCTCTACTAACGAAGCGCAACAGGAGTATTTCTCAAATACGTCTCTAATCAAGATGGCATTGAAATCCTCAGAGAGATCAATTCAGGGGATTGCGGGCATCATGCCGCCCCCAGGTCACAGTTGCAAAAGCCTTTCAGCTTGGGTTTTACTGGCTCACAGCTAAAGAAGATGCTGACAAGCTCGTAAAGACCTGCCGAGGTTGCCAGTACTATGCTACTCAACCAAACGCTCCAGCCCAAGAGCTGAAGACCATCCCTATCACCTGGCCATTTGCGGTCTGGGGGCTCGATATGGTTGGTAAACTAAAGCAATCATCTCCTGGTGGTTTTGAATACCTCCTGATCGCTGTTGATAAATTCAGTAGGTGGATCGAGGCAAAGCCAGTGAGAAAAGCCAACGGTGCTACGGCACTGAAATTCGTCTGCAGCCTCGTTGTGAGATACGGCATCCCACACAGCATAATCACAGATAATGGCACAAACTTCGCGCAAGCAGAACTAAAGGATTACTGTGAGGACATAGGGATACGGCTTGACCTCGCGTCTGTGGCTCATCCACAATCCAATGGTCGGGTCGAAAGGGCCAATGGTCTCATATTATCAGGGATTAAGCCTCGCCTTGAAGAACCGCTGCGGCGCGCAGCTGGAGCTTGGGCTGATGAGTTAGATTCTGTCTTGTGGAGTTTACGAACTACCCCTAACAGGTCAACCGGATTTACTCCTTTCTTCCTCGTATACGGATCCGAAGCCGTGCTGCCCTCTGACATCATCCATGATTCACCACGAGTCTCCGCCTGCAATGAAGAAACTGCTGACGAGGCCAGACAGCTATCTGTGGACCTGATCGAAGAAGCTCGGAATTTAGCTGACCAACGCTCTACCATTTACCAGCAGAAACTCCGACGCTACCACAGCCGTCGAGTTCGGAATCGCTCGTTCATGGCCGGAGACTTGGTCCTCCGCCTTCGCCAGGTGAAAGATCATAAGTTGCAATATCCATGGGAAGGCCCCGTCATCATTAGCAAAGTGCTTCACAACGGATCATACTACCTTGTCGATTTCCGAGAGCTCAAGGATAGACCTGCTAACTGGCACCGGAAACGCAAGCGAGAGGATCCGGATGACATATACGATGAAACAGAACGCCCTTGGAATATTGCACAGAACGTCCTTTCCACACTTAGCACAATTTTAGAATTACATACCTTGTAATAGTTATACATGATCAATGAAATAAAGCTTTTGGTTCACTCTTTGAGTCTTCTACCTCCTTTACTTGTTCATTTTTAGATCGTGTATGTTTTCCGACTAAAACCGCGAGTGGATATTTCCGCCAGGCGTGTATGAAAGTTGTGATTTTCAAAATCTTCCTTTAGGACGTAAGCTTAAGTTTTCGGTGAAAATATCTTCGTTGCAAACTCATGGATTCCGGTAGCGATTTCCGGCACCTTGGCTGGGGGCTTGTTTCCGCGGTTATTGACGGACTGCCATTGGGCTTCGTCGCCGCTGTCGAGCGTTTCCGGCTAGAGGTTTTCCGGCTCGTGGAAGATCAAATGGGCAAACCGGAAATATAAAATCCAGCACTTGCTTTTCATAAACGAAACATGCAAATAAATATTCAAACGGATAGCAGGTTAAATGTTTTCCGCCCATGCATACGTGTTTCGTTCCTAGCTACTTAAGAATTTAAAGTTATATTACAAACCCTCTCGGGGCCAAAATGATGCATTGTTTTTTCCTCTTCCCGCAGGAATAAGTTTTTCACTTCTCCTTCGCCGGAGAAGTTTCCACATTGACGTCAGCCCTTGCCGCTTGGATCTCTTCGCCCTTGGCTGGAGAGGATACATCATCATCGTTCTCTTCCTCATCTACAGCCCGAGACGCAACGCCAGCTTGGTCCTTGGAACTTGTCCAGGTGTATTGGCTTCCGGAATGGGCAGGACGGGACTCCGCCTCACGTTTCTTGTCGAGCTCTGCTTCAAGAGGCTCGTCGGCTGGGAGAACCACCTTGTCATAAAATTCATCGTGGAAAATTCTCCGGGCGATACGGGTGTCATAGCCGCTGACTGCATTCAGTAGCGCGTCAACATCCGCACCCGGAGGAACACCAGAAGTCACTCTATCTATATCCAGATCCGGGTTATGCGCCAAACACATGGCCAGGGACATGGCAGCTGCGCCTCGAGCCGATGACGCTTGCAGATCCACCACCAATTCCGGAAGAATGTCCATCCTCTTGATAAGCTTGCGAACATCGCAGGTTCGGCTCTTCTTGATGGATAAGTTGTGATAAATCTTCCGGGAGGCGGAAATAAGATCCTTGCAGTCTTCTCCAGCAAGTTGAAGCAGATCGTCGCGCGGGAATTGGCTCCGACGTTCTTCGTCATATCCAAGCTGATCTGGAGGACGCAAATTTCGATAAGTATAACAAATTAAGCGCAACTTATGCACTAGTCTATGAACTTCAAGGACATACCCATGAAGTCGGAGTTCAGCAGATCCCAGCATTGCTCCGCTCTCTCCATGTACTTCCGGAGTCCGCCAAGATCCTTTTGCTGCTGCTTGATGGTTTCACTGTCAGCCTTCCTCTTCAGCTGGAATTCACCTTCCTTACGGATGAGCTCTGAGCTTTTCTCCGCCAGCTTCTTCTCCGCCTCTGCGAGCTTTGCCTCTAAATCTTTCTGAGAGGAACGCAAAGTCTCGAGCTCGGAGGAGGCAGCGGCAAGGGAAGTGGATGCACCTATTCAAGATAAATCAAGATCAGCTCGGAATTTGGATCATGAATTTTAGCATGCGAAGTCGAAAACCAACATTGGGCTTCTGACAGCTGCTTTTTTAGATCCGCGTTCTCTTGCTTGAACAGCTGGATCTTTTCCGCCTGACTGAGGGTAACGCGGCGCTGAAGAGCAATGTTCTTGTGCAGCTCGTAATGCAGAGCCTGCTGTTCCTGAAAATCCAGTCAGTGCAGGAGTAAGTTCCACAAGTATTTTATGGTTAAGTATTTCTAAAGCATTGTTGCCGAAAATCTTTCCGTCATAATGCTTGGGGGCTACCACGGTATTTAAATCTTCATTCAGTTTGAGTTTTCTCTAAGTATCTAGACGCTAACTACACTAGTTTCCGCCTAAATACTTGGTGGCTACTGGGGAGTACCTTTCGCTTGCAGAGGAGCTTGTCGAGGAACTGGCCAACCTCTTTCTTAAAGTCCTGGATCTCCGACGATTCGGCGTCAGGCTTACCCCAGGCATTGTCCAGCATAGAGTTGAGCAGATCTTGCTCGAGCTCCCACTTTTCCGCCTCGGTGAGCTTGTTAAAAAACTTTGTTGCATAGGCCTTGGGAGTGGAGGTGAGATCAGCCGGATCTCCGAAGTTCTTCGGAAAAACGACGATATCGTTGGCCGCAGCTTCAGCTTTTCCCGTAGAGTTGACTTCCGCCTCCTCTCGGCTCTCAACTTCAGCCTCTTCGGGGATAGGGCCTTTGGCTCTGGAGTTCTCCTCGCCCACCTTTTCGCTGCTAACCGGAATTATCTCCGGTGGAGTTTTGGTAGCTGGAGGAGGAGATTGCTCTGCTTGAGCAGGAGAGGGCTGGGGAGCAGCATGGGAGGTGCTTGGTGGAACTGGAGTCGCGGGACCAACGGCAGGGGATTTCTTCTGCATATATTTCGTAATGGGCTCCTGAACGTTGGCCCGCGCGGTGGTGGAACTCGGAATCCTGCAAGCAGGCAAAGGAAAAATATAAGTAACAAAGCTTACCAAGATAAAAGACGCACGGTACTCGGAAACTTACGTCGCGCCCGGAATGTTGGGAAGCGAGCGCTTTCCTGCTGGCTCCAGCAGTTTGAGACGCTCACGTTCCGCCTTCTTGGAATCGAGTGGAGGCGGCTTGGTCACCTTGGGCTTCTTGGCGGAGGCCTCGCCGCTAGCTCCGGCTTCAGAGCCGGAAGCTTTGGCGCGGGGACGCTTCGAAGGTCGAGGGGCAGCCTTTTGGGGTGCTCGCTCCTCTTCATCCTCAGGGTCCTCCGGATCCTCCTCCGCCGCATCACCGCTGACAGGGACTCGAAGTATGTTGCGCAAATCTTCCTCCGCCAAAGTATCGAGCTGAGAAAAGGATTAGAAGAACAAGTTAAAACACTTTGAAGATATGAGAAGTTGAAAAACAGTGAAGGAACAAGTGCTTACCGGAGGACACTGGTCGTGCGTTTTGATGTCTTTAATCAGTTCCGGGACTGGTTGGCCCCGGCCTATCTTCACCAGCGTGTTGAATCTCCTTTTGAGAGAGTCAGCCGGAAGATCATGGCCCGTTACCCGGAGAGGATCGTCCGCCCCAGTATATGCGCACATCAGACGTGCGTTGAAGCGCAGAGGCTGGATTCTCCGGGAAAACCAGCTAAGAGTCGCTGGGCTCCGGTTAGTCCGTCGTGGACCAACCAAGAAATCCTCCGAGCAGCCTTCTCCAGTATCGAAGTTTCGGCGAGCGTGGGGATGAAGCTCCAGCTAGCCAGTTCTTCTGGAGGCTTGTTGCTGAAGGTGGGAAGTCCATCGTGGACATTCGGAACTGATATGTTCTTCTCGTAGAACCATCCGGCGTTCCAGTACCGGACGGACTCGTGGGAATCGTGAGGCGGATACATGCGGCCGGGTCGGAGCATAAAAGTCATGCTCCCGCAGTTCAGCATAGCCTTGTCCTTCGTCTCTTTCTTCACTCGGAAGAAGAACTGCCACAATTTGACATCTGGTCGGATCCCAAGATGCCCTTCGCAGAGAGTTGCGAAGTTGGAGAGAAGGAGATATGAGTTTGGGCAGATGTTGTGGGGTTGGAGCCCGTACGTGTCGACGATAGAGAGGAAAAATTCCGAACAGGGGAGCGACAAATCGCACTCAACCCAAGCCTTGGTCATAACTCTTTCGTCCGCATCTGGCTTGGGGACGTCGGAGTCGCGCATGAAACTCCAGTGTTCGCAGATCATGCCCTCGTTCTGGAGCTCTCTAAGCTCCGCGTCGGTAGTCTCGCAGGGCCACCATTGACCCCTCACGCCTTCGCGGATCCGGGCTTTGGAAGCCTTCTTGTTCTCCGCTTCCTGAACCTTGGCTGCCATTCTAGCTTGACCTTGAAGTTCTTCTTGAAGTTCTTGTGGAGTAGGAATCTGGATTAGTACGGTACTGGAAGAGGCGGAGAATGGTTGAGCTCGCCTGATGTCGGAAACAAAAGGCGGCAAGAATGCGATGGGATCCGGGCAAATCGGTTCTAATGTGATGGGTTCCGGAGTGTTCGGAGAACTACCAGTATAATTTGATGAACTATTTGACATGCTTTCGGCTGCACCCATGCGAGACTAAGTTGAGTATCCGGAATCTACACTAAGCTACTTCCTCTTCTACAAGACCGGTGCACTTACAGTTAATGGCGCGGTGGTTCGTCGAAACTCCGGCGAGGATAAGGTCACCGGACTTGTAGCGTTGAGCCTCCAATGACCACGAATCGGCGGCGGAGACAATTTCTCGATCAAACGCGTGAATCTCGGGTCAAGAGAAACCTTGGAGCGGCGGTGGTCGAAGCTCTCAGTGCGGAGGTTCGCCGGAGTTCAGATCCGGCGGGCGGCGCTGCGTGAGGAAGAAGATGAGGTGAAGGATATGGTGAAAGAATGGGAAAATCACCGCGCGTGGGGGTATATATAGACCTCGCGTGGAGATTCGTGATTCGGATCTAACGGTGGGAACGGAATGGTCGCACCGTCGGATGATTGACACGTGTCTTAGGTCAAAAGCGGTAAAACGACGTGGAGGTAACTTAACTGTGCGCTCCCGAAATTTCCGGCTGAAGATTCGAATCTCCGAAAATTTAGCGCGGGAAAAGAGGAAATTGCGCGCGGGAAAAGTGGAATCTCCGTTGCATTGCCGATTCAGAAGAAAAGAAGATTTCCGAATAGATGATACCGGAAACAAGTAAGGTTTTGAAGCTCTTCAAGATTCTCTTCGGATCCGAGCTGAATGAAGCCGGAGGAATGATGAATCTCGGAGAACTTCGGGGTCTACTGTTGTGGGTATACTTTATGGGTATATCAATGGCATGGCCTAGATCCGGCAAGCCCGGGTGGCCCACAGATGGTGATCTGGCATGTGGCCCATCGGGCGGCCCGGTTGCTTGTAGATCCAGAAGGATGAAGTCCAGCCCAGGAACAGGAAGCCGGATCCCAACCGACCTACGAAGGAGGCCGGATCCGTGAAGGCCCATGAAGTATCCGGATCCAGCACGTTCTTAGAGGAAGGCGGATCCTTGACGTACACGGCAAGATATTGTACCGTAGTTAGGCAACTTGTATTCCGGCTAGGACTCTCCGTGTAAACCCTAGATCTGTGCGCCTTTATAAGCCGGATCCCGGGAGCCCTAGAGGCAGAACCACAACTCATTGTAACAACGCGAAAGCGCCCAGATAATTCCAGACATGCAGCAGTAGGCCCTGCCATCGTGCAGGTGTTCCGAAGCTGGGTAAATCGCGTACCACCGTCTCGTGGGCACTCCGCCCTATGGCCCCTACTTCTTCTCCCCCTCGTGAGGATCCCTCCTCCGAGGAACCGTCGAATAGGCAACGACACCAATGTTCTTGAAGCCAAACCTAAGCACTCTTGGAAGAACATCCTTTCTCCCGACGAAAAGCCAGCAGTCGACGAGTTATTTGACAGATTTCTTCGGATCAAAGAAGCCGATGGCCAGACCATGATAGGTACAGAGGTAGCTGCTGTGTTCCTGAAGCGTCGGGTTCAGCCGATCATGGCCAGGGCTCATCCGATGTGGTTATATTCGGGTCCGAAGGACGAGACTAGGATAAATATTGCTGAACTATCGGAAAAGGAACTGCTTGATGAAGTTCGATGCCTTACTCTCTTCAGCCAGGAAGATTTAATTCCGCTGATATCTTCTCACCCACCTTTTGATGCTGATCATCCGCCAACGGAGGTAAATTTTCCTCCTCATACTCTTATTGCTCTGTTCTCCTTGATCAATATGACTATCATTGTTCTTACTTGTTTTTCTTCGACAGATCCCCATAGCTCCTGGAAACTTGCGTGACCTGCCGGATGATACTTCCGAGGGAAGAGATTCCTCAGCCCCTGTTGGATTTCATACTGACGAAAACACAAGCCCAAAGGATGAACGCGATGATCCGGTGAATTCTGAAGCTGACTTTACCAATCCTCCACCCCCAGCCAACGATACTAGCGACACAGCGGGATCAGTGCATGATGATGACGCTGATCATGCTGCCTTTGTTAATGCAGCTGTGGAGGAGTCCAGAGCTTCGCCTGTGAAGAGACCATCTGGCGGCTTTGCCGACGAAGATGATCTCTTCGACCTGTAAGCGCTTGCTTCTTTTCCCAGAATTCGTATTTTGTTCTTACCATTCACATTCTTTTCTTAACTTTTGCCAATTTTTCTTTTTTGAAGTGACGAAGGTTTCATCGAGCCTCCATCTAAGAAGGCCAAATATGGCGCCGCTCTGCCGAATCTTGCAGCTTCCGAGGCATCGGTCCGTACTGTAGTCCCCGCGGCCCAAGTATCGACTGCTTCCTCCCTTTCCAAGGGGAAAGATATTCCTTCGACTGTTGCTGCCACAACTCCTCCTTCAGGGAAACCTGTAAGTCTTTTTCTGTCGCAACGCAAACTTTCTCGAATGTACCTTGATTGGTGATCCTTCATCAAATATCTATTTTTCCCTTTTTCTTAAGGATCTGCGAGTTGTCATATCTTCTTTGGAGACCTTCGCCTCCCAATTCAATTCCCTGCAAGCGGACAAGGCTCGACTGCAAAAGGAGGTCAAGTCTTCTTCCTCGAAGTTGGAAGGCGCAATAAAAATAGCTGCCGAAGCCCGCCAAGAAGCCGACTCCCAGAAGGAGGAACTCGAGGGGCTGAAGAAGAAGCTGAAGGACGAAGAGGCATCCAGACTGGCCGCTGAAGCTTGGGCGGTTGAAAAGGATGATCTTCTTCGCCAGTCTTCCTTCGCTTTGCTCAGTAATTCCCTTTCTGCTTCCCTGTTGATTATTACTTTGCGAATTCAATCCTTTGTTAGTAAACTCCTTCTTATTTCGTTCTTCACAGAGGCTGCCGATATCCCTGCCGAAGCTTTGGATAAGCTTCCAAACAATTCTCCGGCGAACGCTGTGTCGATAACTCTTGCTTCGCATCGGCTTACGCAGGACCTCCTCCAGAAGGGCAAGGGAGCCATGACGCGGATGCACTCGATGATCTTCCCCAAGATTAGTCAAGACAAGACTTTGGGGCAGCTGATTGATGTTTCGCCGTCAACACCAAGGAGGTTATCGAGGTATTCAAACGTACTTCGCGTACCTATGGCGCCCTCCTAGCCTTTCAGCTCATGATGGGTCATGGCTTCAAAGCCGATATCGAGGAGATGTCCAAAGAGCTGCCGAAAGAGCAAGATGGGAAACTTGTCGACCTGGGTGTCTTTAAGACTTTGGCTCTCAAGTGTGCTCGCCAGCTTCTTGAGCTAGTTTCCACAAAGAAGTCGTCAGCTGGTCCGAGCTTGTCAAACCAGACCCAGGCCCCATGATTTATGTAACTTAGTTCGATTAAACAATGTCCCGCCATGAAGTTTTGTGATTGTAATAAATTCCACGCTGGCAATGTTGCCAGTGCACTCTTATTACGCCATTTTTTACTTGCACTCTCCCGATGGGAGTAACTTTCAATGCTGAATCCAAACAATCCATCATGCCCTTTGACAATGTCTTGCGGGTTTTCCGAGTGCCTTCATTTGTTAATGACTCTTCGGGTGCCGTTTCTGAGAGTGATCGACTCCAGCGGATGAAGAATCGGATCACATAGATGGAAAAGGATATGCGCAGCACTTATGCCTTGGCTGCTATTATCAAAAAGAAGAGCGAGCTTGCAGCTGACGTAGAACGCTACGCTCTCACTGAATTACATAAGGCCACATAGAGTTTGAATTGTAAGCCCCCTTGCTCTTTTACTCCTTGTTTCTTTTCGGAATGCATCGTCTTAACTTCTCCTGTTTCCCTTGCTAGTCATGGCTCTGAACCCTGCTGGAGAGAGCAAGCGTATCCACGAACGTGTGGACGCGTTGACTCAGCTATCATCGTCGGATGAGGTTTTCTGGAGAGAGCACTCGAAGGCTTCGGCTGTCGCAAAGTTCCAAGATCGAGTCCAGCAGGTCCATCGCTTCTTCGACAAATGCTACAAAGGGCTGAGAGTAATATGGAAGACGATGTTTCTGTTGAACGCAGTTCCTCCCACGCTGTTGACTTTGATGTCAGAATTTGGTAACACCAAGAAAATCCGAGGCTTGGTTCGAGCTCAACTTTTTGCAGGAGCTAGACTCACACTTAGCCTCCTTCTCGCGCGTTATCCTTCGGCAAACCTGCTGGCGATTGCCAACGCGGTGGGAAACTTGGAGCCGCTGTGCCCGAAGGTGGGACTACCTTCCAATATAATTGTTGACAGGCTTGAAGATACTTCGAAAGGATCTGAAGAGAAAGAAATTCCACAAGGGTGATTCAGAATAGTGTACCTATTGTAAATAGAATACTTGATTACTTACTACACCCGAGTGTTTGGATCGTTAGGTTGAAAACTATTTTTATTGGTAGGTGCATATACATGCAGTTTTACCATGTTAATGCCGTTGTCAGGTTTTGGCGGAGCAAATCTTAATTACTCGCTTAAGCGCATGTGTGTTCGTTGGTCAGCAAATTATTTGAGTGATGAGCTCGTGTTGCGGGTCTTGCTAAACCCGTTGTATGTGCAACTTTGCTTTCAACCGATGTATGACCTGACAACAGCTCCCGAATATATCGGTAGCACTAGCTCTGCCGATGACTCCGTCGTTCTTTGATGCTTCCATAAGTAAAGTATCGAACGTGAGTCGTTAATATACGTGTTTCCTGACTCTTGCTATTTACGGCACTCTTAGAGGCATCTATAGCAGAGGAAAAGAGCGGGGCCCCCGTTTATTTCGCATCCTTTAGCACTCGTAATTTCAGAGGCTTTTTCGGAATGCAATCTTTGGACGTGTTCTTCATCGCACCAACGTTCGCCGAGAGACGCAAACAAGGTTTATGATGATGTGGTTCCGAATTACTGCAATGCTTTTAAAGAGACAAAACTTAAGTTCTTCGTTAATAAAGTAGGCAAGAAACTAAGGGGCGAAAAAGAGCCCTGTTGAAAAGAGAAAACTAAATACTATCCATCCGCTTTAAACAAGAGGAGGGTTCTTCGTATCTTCTAGCTTGTCTGTCACGTCAGCGATTTTGGAATCGTCGTTGATTTCGCCAGGAGTCCCGGTGGTGATTGCCAGTGTCTTGCTCGCTTCTATGACCGTTGTGCCATCAGCTGTCGAAGCTTTTAGTGTTGAAGCTTCTGGGGAAAGATCGGCTTGCTTCTTCTTCGTCTGCCTAACGCGTCCGTCTTCCTTACTATCCTGTGCCGACGACTTTGAAGGAAGATCGACAACTTCCTGCTTTACCCCAAACTTCGCAGCGATCCTTTGAAAGTCGCGATCGCAATTGTCCGAGCGTGAAAAACTTCCATAGACTGTGATGTTTGTCCCATTGCTCCCAGGCATTTTCAGCTTGAGGTATGCGTAATGCGGCACAGCCATGAACTTGGCATAAGCTGGTCTTCCGAGTATAGCGTGGTACTGCGATTCCCAGTTTACGACTTCGAACTCGACCTTTTCCTTCCTGAAGTTGTCGGGTTTGCCAAAGACGACATTCAGGTGAACTTTGCCAAGAGAGTACGCCGGTGAAGTGGGGAGGATCCCATGGAAAAAGGTGTCTGTCTCTTCTAGCATCCTCATGGTAATCCCCATACTTTTGATTGTGTCAACGAATATCAGGTTTAACCCGCTTCCTCCATCCATGAAGACTTTGCTCATCTTGAACCCTCCGATCTGCGCCTCAACTACTAAGGCAGTGTGCCCTGGTTTTGGGATTGTCATCGGGTGATCCGCTCTGCTGAACATAATGCTCTGAGATGACCACTCGATATATTCGGGGATGTTGGCCATAATGCTTTCTGCCAGATTGATTTCTCGAGTGAGCTTCTTCATTTCCCTTCTCAAAACACTTGTCTTGTGGATCATGCTCATCTGCCCACGTGGTGGTGGAAACGACTCGTTGGGGTTATGAGCCTCAGCTTGCTGGACCTGGTGCTGAGGTGGAGGTGGCGGTGGTGTTGGCTATTGCTGCTGCTGGATGAGCTTCTGCATTTCGATGAACTATCGACAATCTCTGAGTAAATGGCTTGAATTCTTCTTGTCGTCTTTAGAGTCGATGTAAGAATGCAGGTAGCAGGGAGCGTTTATCTGTTCAGCAAAGGGTAGCTCAGGAGTCCTCTATGGTCGTGGTTTGTAGTTGCCACGATTTCCAGAGTTGTTCCGGTTGCCGTCCTGCCGATCGCCTCGCCTGTCATCGTACCAATCGTCCTGCCGATCAGAATACCCCGCAGCTACCAGGTTACTATCGTGGTAGCTGCGGTCTTTTCTTTTCTTACGGGCCTTCGTCCACCCGAGTCGTGCTTCGGCTGATCGTCGTCTTCGTCGTCACTGCATTGTCGTGGTCTTCGTACGTTGTCTTTGCCATCAGCCCAGCTGTTGGCGATTTCCATTAACTTGGCTATAGTTTTTGGCTTCTTGTGCCCAAGTTCCTCTATATAAGTTTCACGTCGGATGCCATCACTTAAGGCGTCGATTTCTCTGTCGACGGAAACGTCTTCGGCAGCGTTCAGGAGTTTGGTGAATCTTCCGATGTATGCGCGCATCGACTCCTTCTGGTCCTGTTGGCAATGCCGTAACTCCTCGATTCCAACAGGCCTCTTGTATGTCGCTGATACATCCAAAACGTATCTACTTTCCCGAACACTTTTGCTATTGTTTTGCCTCTAATTTGTGTATTTTGGATGCAACTAACACGGACTAACGCTGTTTTCAGCAGAATTGCTCTGGTGTCTCGTTTTTGTGCAGAAATCTAACTTTCAAGAAAATCCTCCGAATTTATGCGAAAGGTCCTATTTTCCCAGAATGTTGACGGAGCCAGAAGGGCAAGCTAGGTGGGGGCCCGAGGCCACCACATACTAGGCCGGCGCGGCCCAGGAGGGGGGCGCGCCGCCCTATTGTGTGGCTGCCTCGGCTGGCCCCCGACGCCCTCCTTCAGACTACTTAATGCCTTCGACCTAAAAACGCACGGGGGTTAGAAGAAATTGCCAGAAACCATCCAGTACGCCGCCACCGTCGCGAAACTCCGTCTCGGGACCAGAAACTCCGTTCTGGCACTCCGCCGGGACGGGGAATTGGAGGAGATCATCGCCATCATCACCATCGACGCCTCTCCATCGACCAGCCATGTTTCCCCCATCCATGTGTGAGTAATTCCCCCGCTGTAGGCTGAAGGGGATGGTAGGGATTGGATGAGATTGGTCATATAATAGCATAAGATTGTTAGGGCATAGTGCCTAGTGTCCGTAATTGGTACTTTTATGATATTGTTGCAACTTGTTATGCTTAATGCTTGTCACTAGGGCCCGAGTGCCATGATTTCAGATCTAAACATGTTATCGATTCATGATGATATTCATTGCTTTATGATCTTACCTGCAAGTTGTATACACGTATTGTTGTCCGGAACCCGAGGCCCCAAAGTGACAGAAATTGGGACAACCGAAGGGGAAGGCGGTGATATGAGGATCACATGTGTTCACGGAGTGTTAATGCTTTGCTCCGGTGCTCTATTAAAAGGAGCACCTTAATTTCCAGATAGATTCCCTAGAGGCCCGGCTGCCACCGGCTGGTAGGACAAAAGATGTTGTGCAAGTTTCTCATTGCGAGCACGTACGACTAAATATGGAACACATGCCTATTGATTGATTAGTACTTGGACACCGTTTTATTATTATCTGCAAATGCCCTTCTTTGATTGTTACATGAGTTTCTCTCATCCATGCAACGCCCGTTCATCCATCCCTGTGCCTACAGTACTTTAATCCTATTGTTTACTATAATCACTATTGTTGTCTTTGTTACTCTGCAGCTGTTATTTCACTACTGCTACTGCTATAAAACTGTTACTACTGATAAACTCTTGCGAGTAAGTCTGTTTCCAGGTGCAGCTGAATTGACAACTCCGTTGTTAAGGCTTTCAAGTATTCTTTGTCTCCCCTTGTGTCGAATCAATAAATTGGGTTTTACTTCCCTCGAAGACTCGTTGCGATCCCCTATACTTGTGGGTCATCAAGACTATTTTCTGGCGCCGTTGTCGGGGAGCATAGCTTTATTTGGAAGTTCACTTGGATTGATATTGTTCGCTGCAAATTCTCCATCATGGGTAAACCTCGCGATCCTAAAGTCGCCATATTACCATCCACTACAAGAAAAGGTACAACTCCGAGTACCTCTGCTGCTCTTGATTCACCATCTGTGATTGATAAACTTGTTTCACCACCACATGCTTCATATGCTGGTACTTCTGCTAGATCTGAAAATTCCTCTCATAATTTTGATGATGCTTCTGCTGTGCTTGATAATGATGGTTCATTGGGATCTTTTCTAGATGCTACAATTGCTAGGTCTAGACAAATTGAAAGTACTGAAATTCCTAATGAAAATGTTGCTACACCTGTTAATTCACCTGAGTCTGTTGAATACTCTAGTGATAATCTTGATGAGGATTATGTAGAACTTAATGATGATTTTATTGATAAATGCAATGCTACTACTGATGCAAGAAAAATTAAAATGTTGCTTGCACAACATACTGTTAGATATAAACTGTCTCCTGATCCTAAATTTGCCACATCTCTAATAAACATTAAGGATAAGGATTATGATTTTTCTCTTGATTTGTCTCATATATATATTGTGGAGAAAACACCTTTTTGTGGTACTGAAAAAAAAGTGCTGTAGAACACATGATTGAGCTATCTACTCTTAGTAGCTTGTTTTCTGATGATGTTAAGAAGCGTACTTATTTCATTGCTAAAAATTTCCCTTTCTCATTAAAGGATGATGCTAAAACTTGGTATAATAGTTTGCCACCTGATTCTATTAATAGTCCAAAAGAATTGCTTGATGTTTTATTCCGGAAATACTTTCCTGCTAGTGCTCAACATATTGCTTTGCAGAGAATTTATAATTTTGATCAGGAAGATGGATAGAAATTTCCTGAGGCTTGGGCTAGATTTTTATCTCTTATTAGAGCTCGGCCTGAACATGATTTGGAAAAGCATGATTTACTTGATATATTTTATAGTGGACTAACTATTGAGTCTAGGGCATACCTGGATAGTTGTGCTGGTTGTGTTTTCAGGAAAAGAACTCCAGACGACGCTGAAGAATTATTGGCGGGAATAGGCCGGAATCATGATGATTGGCCTACACCTGAACCAACCCCGACACCAATATTGAAGAAGAGGGGTATGATCAAATTAAATGATGAAGATATGAGGGAAGCCAAGAAATCTCTTAAAGAGAAGGGTATTAAATCCGAAGATGTGAAGAATTTACCTCCCATAGAAGATTCATGTAAGATCACTCCCCCTTCATCCATGATTGAGGTACACTCTCTTGAACGCTTTACTAGAGAAGATATTCCATATTCAAAACCTCCTGCTCAATGCTTAGATGAGTTTGATAATATATTGTTAAGCAAAGTAATTTCAATATGAGAGTAGAGAATCATTTAATGGAAAATTCTCGAGCTATTAGTGAATTGCATGGTATTGTGGAGAGAACCTCCAATGATGTTAAGATGATTGTAAAACATTTTCAAATGGTTCAAACTCAAATTGATCAACTCACTAAAGTGCAAAATGACTTGTTAAAAGATAATTCTAAAGAAAAACATGCTTATGAAGTAACAACTAGAGGCGGTGTTTCTACCCAGGATCCTCTATATCCTGAAGGGCATCCCAAAAGAATTGAACAAGATTCTCAACAAATTGAAACTAGTGCTCCATCTAAGAAAAAGAAAAAGAAACATAAAACTGTTGTAGAATCCTCTGAGCCTGTTAATGATCCTAATAGTATTTCCATTTCTGATGCTGAAACTGAAAGTGGTAATGAACATGATAAAGATAATGATAAGAATGATGCTTCTGATAAAGAAGAGGTTGAAGAAGAACCTGAAAAGCATGCTAAAAATAAAAAGTATACTAAATAAGATTTTATTGCTAAGAAACATGGTAGTGAAACGGAACCTTGGGTTCAAAAGCAAATGTCTTTTCCTGCTAAGAAACTAAAATCAAAGGAAGAAGAACACTATAATAAATTTTGTGATTGGATGAAACCTTTATTCCTGCAAATACCTTTGACTGATGCTATTAAATTGCCTCCTTATTCAAAGTATATGAAAGATATTGTCACTAACAAAAGGAAAATTCCTAATGAGGAGATTTCCACTATGCTTGCTAATTACTCTTTCAATGGTAAGGTTCCAAAGAAGCTTGGCGACCCGGGTATACCGACTATTCCTTGTTCTATTAAGAATAATTATGTTAGAACTGCTCTATGTGATTTGGGAGCGGGTGTTAGTGTT
Source organism: Lolium rigidum (assembly GCF_022539505.1). Classification (NCBI taxonomy): domain Eukaryota; kingdom Viridiplantae; phylum Streptophyta; class Magnoliopsida; order Poales; family Poaceae; genus Lolium; species Lolium rigidum. The sequence continues at coordinate 168,395,121 of NC_061509.1, read as the reverse complement.
ATGCCTTTCTCTCTTTACAAGAGACTTTATTTAGATAAGTTGATACCGACTGATATATCTTTGCAAATGGCTGATAAATCTACTGCTATTCCTGTTGGTATATGTGAGGATGTTCCTGTTCAAGTTACTAATAACTGCTTGATATTAACTAATTTTGTTGTGCTGGAAATGCCTGAAGATGATAATATGTCTATTTTTCTTGGGAGACCTTTTCTTAACACCGCAGGGGCTGTTATTGATTGCAATAAAGGAAAGGTTACTTTCAATGTCGATGACAAGGAGCATACCATTTATTTTCCTAAGAGGATTGAGAAAGCATGTGGAGTCAATACAATTTCTAATGTGAGAACCATTAAAGTGGGGACTATTGATTGTCCAATATATGAGCCTAAAGAAGAATATCAAACTCTTGTGATTGGATCCATATCAATACAATACAAGGTAACATGATTGATTTGAGGTTTATTTCTTCTTATGCTATGTAAAATTTATTTGGTGGCAAGACTTGACCAACCTTGTTAACAAATTTATTTTATATGCATAGAGGAACTAAACAACATCTCTTTCTTCCTCCACTTGATCTACTTGCTGTAGCACTTTTGTTTTGCAAGGTTCTTTAGTTAATTAGAGATTTCAAAATCTTTTTCTGCCCAGTAATAATAATTTTGACACCCGTAAATGTGCATTTTTCAAAGTTTTCAAAAATTCACAAAAATTATACCATTGGTCCTATTTTTCGACGAGGCACATGGGAACACATGGGGATGACCAGTGGGGCACCCCAGGGTGGCACCCCACAGGCCGGCGCGGCCAGCAAGGGGGGCGCGCCACCCTGGCGTGTGGGCCCCTCCTTGCCCCACTACTTCATCTCTTCCTCCCACTTTCTTCTCTCTCCCAAAAAAACTCGCACCAGGTTCCTCTCACTCGCGTTTCTGCTCAAGAGCTCAAGATTTCTCGATCTCTTTGCTCAGCCCAGATTTCGTAGAAATTTGGCACATTTGCTCTCCGGTATGTGACTCCTCCGATTATCCAAGTAGAATTTTGTTTGGTGGAGTATATCTTGAATATTTTGCTGTTGTAGGTAACATGTTTAGTGAGCTTGCATGCTTGTTCTAAGTGGTAGAAACTAGTTTTGATGCATGATTAGTACTCTAGCAAGTTCCTATGGTAGTTTCCCTCAATTATATGTCACCAAATCAAATTTTATATTGTTTGTTGAAAAATTTCAGAAAAGGAAGATGGATAACCACAACTTTGGAGAAGTGTTTGAAAGAGAGACGACGAGCACGGGGAGGCCCTCAAGGTCATCCACCCGATTCGAGCAATCCTATAATGAGGACCTCATCGCACCAAGCTTCGCACCCGAAGAGGACAATGGAGTCCCTAACGCTTCATCCTTCCCATGTTATGACTTTTTGAGAAATGCAGGGTTGTTGGATGATTTCTTGACCCTCGTCGGTAAGGCGGGCTTAACCACCTACATGGGAGATTAGAGTGAGCAATACTAAACGCTCACTAAAATCTTTGTGGAGAGCTTCAAGTTCAACAACAAGCACTTTCGCCCGACCGTTGCATTCAAGATCTATGGTAAACCTATTACTATGAAATTGGAAGATTTTTTGTGCTGCATTGGATATTGCCCCTGTAGGTACAGCAAAGAAGATTGAGGACAACCCCAAGGAATTGCTGGAGCTCTATCGAGGAATCACCAATGATGATTGTCGCACCATTCAGCGTGGCAAGATAAGAAACATTCAACTCCCCGTCATTAAGTATTTTGCTTATTACATTGCTACTAGCATTCTTGGTAGGGAGAACACTAGTAATATATCTAGCTATCATCTTGCTTTCTTGATTGCTGCACTCACTGGGGACACACCTTATCATCTTGGTGCCCTTGTTGCTCGCCGCTTGTCTAACAAGGGGCCCATATTTGGAGGAATTATTGCATCGCGCATTTTAGCATATCTAGATCTTCCTCTTAACCCTACTGATGTGAAAATAACTCCTATGAGGCTTGATATTGCTGCCATGAAGAGTCATCAATTTGTTACAGCTGACTCTAGTTTAGATAATATTGTCTATAGAATGTTGTTTGCTGACGGGGAAGAGAGGGAAGTCCCTTTGCCGCAGCCAGATTTGTTCAGTATTGACAGGGAACCATGATCGCGCTCTAAAGAGGAGGTGGATGAGCAGCTGAAGATACACAGCTTCCACCAGCAGCATGACACCGAGGACGCCGAGCCCTCCTACGACTACACCATCACGTATCCGGGTGCTTCTTCCAGCACATACCCGGAATATGATCCATCTTCGTCGTACTACGGAGGTGCTACTTCATGGGCACCATGGGGTTGATCTCCACTTAGGCCAAAAGCCTAAGCTTGGGGGGAAGTATTCTGGCATCACTCATTCTTTGCATATTATGGTTGCTGGATACTTGTATATACTTGTTTAGTTTCTTTGAGTGGTTTTCTAATGAGAGGAAGATAATATTTGGGGAAGTGCTGCCTGAAAACAGATTCTGGACTGTTACTAAAAAAATTCCAAAAAAAAGCCAGAACGTTATTTTGCGAAGCCAATTTTTGTGCATGTTCCATAGGTTATTATCTAACTTTCATTAGTTGAACACTTTTCGAGCTGAGCAGCGGAAGAATTTCTTAAAAATCGATTACTATACTGCTGTCAAGTTTGACGAATTTCTGCTGCTTTGTGTTTATGTGACTCTTTTAGTTTTCATTTTCTTGTTCTTGATTTGTTTCTTTCCTAAAACACAAAAAGACCAAAAATATTTCTGTTGTTTCTCTTCACCACTTGTTTATTTTTGTTTCTTGTTTTTATTTTGCTTTGTTTGCTATCGTCGGTTTGCTATAAGAAAACCCAAAAAGATTTTGCTTTGTTTGCTTGTTTCCTTTTGTTCTTGTTTCCAAATTCGAAAACACCAAAAATATTTGTTGTTCTTCTTTGGTTTTGTAAAGTTCATTATGATTTCAATGGTCTTCGGTGGCTGGAGCGTGGTTTTCATTCCATATTATTCAAGCTACACAAGTGAAAAGGCAATAATGACGATCTACGACAATCCGATTGTGGTGAGAGGCTGGTATGAACTCTATTTGTTTTCATTTTTGTACATATACTCATCCATGTGAGCATGCTTAGTTGGTTCATGTGAGGTATATGTCATTTAAGAAAGTCTAGTAGTTCATGATCTCTCATGATTAGCTCCAATTTATTAATATGAGTAGCATGTCATAAATATTTGCTTGCATTGCTTTATTCATAGATAGGTATGACATTGTGGTATCCTCCTCTGAATAATTCTCTTGAATCAACTTGGCACATGCTCACGCATGCATATGACTGAACAAATATCAATTAAGCCTCGATGATCTACTTTACCTCAGAGTTCTTGTATCAGTTTTATGCCTTCGTTAATTTATTTTGTCGCAAGCATGATTATGACAGTTACTGCTCTCTTGATTGTCGCTTCCCAGTCTATTGCTAGCCTTCACGTGTACTGAGCGGGAACGCTGCTCGTGCTTCCAAACACCTGAAAACCAAGTTATTCCGAGTGTCCACCATAAATACCTATGCATGGCATTTCAAACCATTCCAAGTAAATTCTCATGTGCTACCTTTAAACCTTCAAAATGCTTCTCAATTTGTGTCAATGTTTCATAGCTCATGAGGAAATATGTGGTGTTTATCTTTCAATCTTGTCATTTACTTCTGACAGACTTTCATAATGGACTAGTGGCACATCCGCTTATCAAATAATTTTGCAAAAAGAGCTGGCAACGGGGTTCCCAGCCCCAATTAATCAACTTTCATTAATAATTCTCTTCACATGTTTTTCCCTGATTTTCAGTAAGCAACTTAAATTGCAAATAGACACTCCTCCATGGTATGTGATTGATGGAAGGCACCCGAGTATTCGGTTAGCCATGGCTTGTGTAAGCAAAAGTTGGGGGGAGTGTCATCCATAATGAAACTAAAATATGTGTGTAAACAAAAGAGAAGATGGATGATTTACCTTGCTGGTAGAAATAACGTCCTTCATGGGAGCCGCTCTTGAAAGTCTGGTTGACGAGGTAGTTAGAGTACCCACTATCATTCGTTGACAACAACAAACACCTCTCAAAATAATTTTACTCCTGTTTTACAAATGAAAAGCTCTAGCACATGTTAATCCCTGCTTCCCTCTGCGAAGGGTCAATCTTTTACTTTTACATTGAGTCTCCATCCTTTCTTTGAGCACTTTCTTGAGAGCACAACTGTCATTCTTAGTATAATATGCTTGTCCCAAAATGTGATTAACTGTGGTATAACTTTGATGCTTTTATCTTTGATAATCTCTATTTCCAACCTTCCCATGAACTTCAAAGGTGCCCGCGCATTTATGTTTTGCTGTACAATTACGGGCAAGCGAGATACCACTTTATCATATCATTCTATGAACATTGCAATCCTGCTGATAGAAATGATTCATGATGCTCATTATTAATTTGTTGGTACCTTTTCCATGATTGACATAGCTATTACATGATTTTATTTGCATGTATCTTATTATGAACTTCTTAAGTACTTGCCATATCATGAGAATATTTACATCATATGAACAAATGTGTTCGTGAAAGTTCTTTTATCGCACTCGGTTGTCAATCTGAATTGCTTGAGGACAAGCAATAAGCTAAGCTTGGGGGGAGTTGATACGTCCAAAACGTATCTACTTTCCCGAACACTTTTGCTATTGTTTTGCCTCTAATTTGTGCATTTTGGATGCAACTAACACGGACTAACGCTGTTTTCAGCAGAATTGCTCCGGTGTCTCATTTTTGTGCAGAAATCTAACTTTCAGGAAAATCCTCGGAATTTATGCGAAAGGTCCTATTTTCCCAGAATATTGACGGAGCCAGAAGGGCAAGCCTGGTGGGGGCCCGAGGCCCCCACACACTAGGCCGGCGTGGCCCAGGAGGGGGGCGCGCCGCCCTATTGTGTGGCCGCCTCGGCTGGCCCCCGACGCCCTCCTTCGGACTACTTAATGCCTTCGACCTAAAAACGCATGGGGGTTAGAAGAAATCGCCAGAAACCATCCAGTACGCCGCCACCGTCGCGAAACTCCGTCTCGGGACCAGAAACTCCGTTCTGGCACTCCGCCGGGACGGGGAATTGGTGGAGATCATCGCCATCATCACCATCGACGCCTCTCCATCGACCAGCCATGTTTCCCCCATCCATGTGTGAGTAATTCCCCCGCTATAGGCTGAAGGGGATGGTAGGGATTGGATGAGATTGGTCATGTAATAGCATAAGATTGTTAGGGCATAGTGCCTAGTGTCCGTAATTGGTACTTTTATGATATTTTTGCAACTTGTTATGCTTAATGCTTGTCACTAGGGCCTGAGTGCCATGATTTCAGATCTGAACATGTTATCGATTCATGATGATATTCATTGCTTTATGATCTTACCTGCAAGTTGTATACACGTATTGTTGTCCGGAACCCGAGGCCCCAAAGTGACAGAAATTGGGACAACCGAAGGGGAAGGCGGTGATATGAGGATCATGATACGCGTACAGCACGCGTCCGTTGGGAACCCCAAGAGGAAGGTGTGATGCGTACAGCGGCAAGTTTTCCCTCAGAAAGAAACCAAGGTTTATCGAACCAGGAGGAGCCAAGAAGCACGTTGAAGGTTGATGGCGGCGAGATGTAGTGCGGCGCAACACCGGGGATTCCGGCGCCAACGTGGAACCTGCACAACACAACCAAAGTACTTTGCCCCAACGAAACGAGTGAGGTTGTCAATCTCACCGGCTTGCTCGTAACAAAGGATTAGATGTATAGTGTGGATGATGATTGTTTGCAGAGAACGAGTAAAGAACAAGTATTGCGAGTAGATTGTATTTCGGATGTAAAGAATGGACCGGGGTCCACGGTTCACTAGAGGTGTCTCTCCCATAAGATAAATAGCATGTTGGGTGAACAAATTACGATCGGGCAATTGACAAATAGAGAGGGCATGACAATGCACATACATGATATGATGAATATTGTGAGATTTAATTGGGCATTACGACAAAGTACATAGACCGCTATCCGAGCATGCATCTATGCCTAAAAAGTCCACCTTCGAGGTTATCATCCGAACCCCTTCCAGTATTAAGTTGCAAAACAACAGACAATTGCATTAAGTATGGTGCGTAATGTAATCAATAACTACATCCTCGGACATAGCATCAATGTTTTATCCCTAGTGGCAGCAGCACATCCACAACCTTAGAACTTTCTGTCACTGTCCCAGATTTAATGGAGGCATGAACCCACTATTGAGCATAAATACTCCCTCTTGGAGTTAAGAGTAAAAACTTGGCCAGAGCCTCTACTAATAACGGAGAGCATGCAAGATCATAAACAACACATAGGTAATAGATTGATAATCAACATAACATAGTATTCTCTATCCATCGGATCCCGACAAACACAACATATAGAATTACAGATAGATGATCTTGATCATGTTAGGCAGCTCACAAGATCCGACAATGAAGCACATGAGGAGAAGACAACTATCTAGCTACTGCTATGGACCCATAGTCCAGGGGTGAACTACTCACTCATCACTCCGGAGGTGACCATGGCGGTGAAGAGTCCTCCGGGAGATGATTCCCCTCTCCGGCAGGGTGCCGGAGGTGATCTCCAGAATCCCCCGAGATGGGATTGGCGGCGGCGGCGTCCCGGTAAGGTTTTCCGTATCGTGGCTCTCGGTATCGGGGGTTTCGCGACGAAGACCTTAAGTAGGCGGAAGGGCGGAGTCGGAGGGGTCACGGGGGCCCCACACAGCAGGGCCGCGCGGGCCCCTCCTGGGCCGCGCCGCCCTAGTGTGGCGGCGCCCCGTGGCCCCACTTCGTCTTCTCTTCGGTCTTTTGGAAGCTTCGTGGCAAAATAGGCCCCTGGGCATTGATTTCGTCCAATTCCGAGAATATTTCCTTTGTAGGATTTCTGAAACCAAAAACAACGAGAAAACAAGCAAGCGGCTCTTCGGCATCTCGTTAATAGGTTAGTGCCGGAAAATGCATAAATACGACATATAATGTGTATAAAACATGTAGATATCATCAATAATGTGGCATGGAACATAAGAAATTATCGATATGTCGGAGACGTATCAGCATCCCCAAGCTTAGTTCCTGCTCGTCCCGAGCAGGTAAACGATAACAAAGATAATTTCTGGAGTGACATGCCATCATAACCTTGATCATACTATTGTAAACATATGTAATGAATGCAGCGATCAAAACAATAGTAATGACATGAGTAAACAAATGAATCATAAAGCAAAGACTTTTCATGAATAGTACTTAAAGACAAGCATCAATAAGTCTTGCATAAGAGTTAACTCATAAAGCAATAAATCAAAGTAAATGTATTGAAGCAACACAAAGGAAGATTAAGTTTCAGCGGTTGCTTTCAACTTATAACATGTATATCTCATGGATAATGTCAACATAGAGTAATATAACAAGTGCAATATGCAAGTATGTAGGAATCAATGCACAGTTCACACAAGTGTTTGCTTCTTGAGGTGGAGAGAAATAGGTGAACTGACTCAACATAAAAGTAAAAGAAAGGTCCTTCAAAGAGGAAAGCATCGATTGCTATATTTGTGCTAGAGCTTTGATTTTGAAAACAAGAAACAATTTTGTCAACGGTAGTAATAAAGCATATGTATCATGTAAATTATATCTTGCAAGTTGCAAGCCTCATGCATAGTATACTAATAGTGCCCGCACCTTGTCCTAATTAGCTTGGACTACCGGGATCATCGCAATACACATGTTTTAACCAAGTGTCACAAAGGGGTACCTCCATGCCACCTGTACAAAGGTCTAAGGAGAAAGCTCACATTTTGGATTTCTCGCTTTTGATTATTCTCAACTTAGACATCCATACCGGGACAACATGGACAACAGATAATGGACTCCTCTTTAATGCATAAGCATGTAGCAACAATTAGTGTTCTCATATGAGATTGAGGATATATGTCCAAAACTGAAACTTCCACCATGATTCATGCCTTTAGTTAGCGGCCCAATGTTCTTCTCTAACAATATGCATGCTCTAACCATTAAAGTGGTAGATCTCCCTTACTTCAGACAAGACGGACATGCATAGCAACTCACATGATATTGAACAAAGAGTAGTTGATGGCGTCCCCGAAGCATGGTTATCGCACAACAAGCAACTTAATAAGAGATAAAGTGCATAAGTACATATTCAATACCACAATAGTTTTTAAGCTATTTGTCCCATGAGCTATATATTGTAAAGGTAAAGAATGGAAATTTTAAAGGTAGCACTCAAGCAATTTACTTTGGAATGGCGGAGAAATACCATGTAGTAGGTAGGTATGGTGGACACAAATGGCATAGTGGTTGGCTCAAGGATTTTGGATGCATGAGAAGTATTCCCTCTCGATACAAGGTTTAGGCTAGCAAGGTTATTTGAAACAAACACAAGGATGAACCGGTGCAGCAAAACTCACATAAAAGACATATTGTAAACATTATAAGACTCTACACCGTCTTCCTTGTTGTTCAAACTCAATACTAGAAATTATCTAGACTTTAGAGAGACCAAATATGCAAACCAAATTTAGCAAGCTCTAGGTGTTTCTTCATTAATGGGTGCAAAGTATATGATGCAAGAGCTTAAACATGAGCACAACAATTGCCAAGTATCAAATTATTCAAGACATTTTAGAATTACTACATGTAGCATTTCCCGATTCCAACCATATAACAATTTAACGAAGAAGATTCAACCTTCGCCATGAATACTATGAGTAAAGCCTAAGGACATATTTGTCCATATGCAACAGCGGAGCGTGTCTCTCTCCCACACAATGAATTCTAGGATCCATATTATTCAAACAAAACAAAAACAAAAACAAACCAACGCTCCAAGCAAAGCACATAAGATGTGATGGAATAAAAATATAGTTTTAGGGGAGGAACCTGATAATGTTGTCGATGAAGAACGGGATGCCTTGGGCATCCCCAAGCTTAGATGCTTGATTCCTCTTAAAATATGCATGGGTGAACCACCGGGGCATCCCCAAGCTTAGAGCTTTCACTCTCCTTGATCATATTGTATCATCCTCCTCTCTTGATCCTTGAAAACTTCCTCCACACCAAACTCGAAACAACTCATTAGAGGGTTAGTGCATAATAAAAATTAACATGTTCAGAGGTGACACAATCATTCTTAACACTTCTGGACATTGCATAAAGCTACTGGACATTAATGGAACAAATAAATTCATCCACCATAGCAAAAGAGGCAATGCGAAATAAAAGGCAGAATCTGTCAAAACAGAACAGTCCGTAAAGATGGATTTATTGAGGCACCAGACTTGCTCAAATTAAAATGCCCAAATTGAATGAAAGTTGCGTACATATCTGAGGATCACGCACGTAAATTGGCATATTTTTTTGAGCTACCTACGAGAGGGCAGGTCGAAATTCGTGACAGCAAAGAAATGCAGTTACTCGCACAGTAATCCAAATCTAGTATGAACCTTACTATCAACGACTTTACTTGGCACAACAATGCACAAAACTAAGATAAGGAGAGGTTTCTACAGTAGTAAACAACTTCCAAGACTCAAATATAAAATAAAATTACTGTAGTAAAAACATGGGTTGTCTCCCATAAGCGCTTTTCTTTAACGCCTTTCAGCTAGGCGCAGAAAGTGTATATCAAGTGTTATCAAGAGACGAAGTATCAACATCATAATTTGTTCTAATAATAGAATCAAAAGGTAACTTCATTCTCTTTCTAGGGAAGTGTTCCATACCTTTCTTGAGAGGAAATTGATATTTAATATTACCTTCCTTCATATCAATGGTGGCTCCAACAGTTCGAAGAAAAGGTCTTCCCAATATAATGGGACAAGATGCATTGCATTCAATATCCAAGACAACAAAATCAACGGGGACAAGGTTATTATTAACGGTAATGTGAACATTATCAACTCTCCCCAAAGGTTTATCAACAAGATTAACATCCAAATAACAATTTTTCAATGGTGGCAAGTCAAGCATATTATAGATTTTCTTAGGCATAACGGAAATACTTGCACCAAGATCACATAAAGCATTACAATCAAAGTTATTGACCTTCATCTTAATGATGGGCTCCCAACCATCCTCTAGCTTTCTAGGAATAGAAGTTTCAAGTTTTAGTTTCTCTTCTCTAGCTTTTATTAGAGCATTTGTAATATGTTTTGTGAAAGCCAAGTTTATAGCACTAGCATTGGGACTCTTAGCAAGTTTTTGTAAGAACTTTATAACTTCAGAGATGTGGCAATCATCAAAATCCAAACCATTACAATCTAAAGCAATGGGATCATCATCCCCAATGTTGGAAAAAAATTCAGCAGTTTTATCACAGGCAGTTTCAGCAGTTTTAGCAGTTTCAGGCAATTTTGCACGCTTTGCACTAGGAGTAGTAACATTGCCAACACCAATTAATTTACCATTATTAGTAGGAGGTGCAGCAACATGTGAATCATTAACATTACTAGTGGTGGTAATAGTCCAAACTTTAGCTACATTATTATCTTTAGCTAGTTTTTCATTTTCTTCTCTTTCCCACCTAGCATGCAATTCGGCCATCAATCTTATATTCTCATTAATTCTAACTTGGATGGCATTTGCTGTAGTAACAATTTTATTTTCAATATCCTTATTAGGCATAACTTTCGATTTCAAAAGATCAACATCAGAGGCAAGACTATCAACCTTAGAAGCGAGAATATCAATTTTATTGAGATTTTCCTCAACAGATTTGTTAAAAGCAGTTTGTGTACTAATAAATTCTTTAAGCATAGCTTCAAGTCCAGGGGGTGTGTTCCTATTATTGTTGTAAGAATTCCCATAAGAATTACCATAACCGTTATCATTATTATAAGGATATGGCCTATAGTTATTACTAGAATTGTTCCGATAAGCATTGTTGTTGAAATTATTTTTTTTAATGAAGTTCACATCAACATGTTCTTCTTGGGCAACCAATGAAGCTAACGGAACATTATTAGGATCAACATTAGTCCTATCATTCACAATCATAGACATAATAGCATCAATCTTATCACTCAAGGAAGAGGTTTCTTCGACAGAATTTACCTTCTTACCTTGTGGAGCTCTTTCCGTGTGCCATTCAGAGTAATTAATCATCATATTATCAAGGAGCTTTGTTGCTTCACCAAGAGTGATGGACATAAAGGTACCTCCAGCGGCTGAATCCAATAAGTTCCGCGAAGAAAAATTCAATCATGCATAAAAGGTTTGGATGATCATCCAAGTAGTCAGTCCATGGGTTGGGCAATTTTTAACCAAAGATTTCATTCTTTCCCAAGCTTGTGCAACATGCTCATTATCTAATTTCTTGAAATTCATTATGCTACTCCTCAAAGATATAATTTTAGCAGGGGGATAATATCTACCAATAAAAGCATCCTTGCATTTAGTCCATGAATCAATACTATTTCTAGGCAGAGATAGCAACCAATCTTTAGCTCTTGCTCTTAATGAGAAAGGAAACAATTTTAATTTTATAATGTCACCATCTACATCTTTATACTTTTGCATTTCACACAATTCAACAAAATTATTGAGATGGGCAGTGATACGTCTCCGACGTATCGATAATTTCTTATGTTCCATGCCACATTATTGATGTTATCTACATGTTTTATGCACACTTTATGTCACATTCGTGCATTTTCTGGAACTAACCTATTAACAAGATGCCGAAGTGCCAGTTCCTTTTTCTGCTGTTTTTGGTTTCGAAATCCTAGTAACGAAATATTCTCGGAATTGGACGAAATCAAGACCCGGGGTCCTATTTTTCCCGGAGCCTTCCGGAACACCCGAGAGCCGCCGGAGGGAAGCCCCGGGGCCCCACACCACACCCCGGCGCGGCCGGAGGGGGCCGCGCCGCCCTATGGTGTGGGCCCCCGAGCCCCCTCCGAGGCTGCCCTTCCGCCTATTTAAAGCCTCCGTCGCGAAAACCCCGAGACGAAGAACCACGATACGGAAAACCTTCCGGAGCCGCCGCCATCGCGAAGCCAAGATCCGGGGGACAGGAGTCTCCGTTCCGGCACCCTGCCGGAGCGGGGAAGTGCCCCGGAAGGCTTCTCCATCGACACCGCTGCCATCTCCACCGCCATCTTCATCACCGCTGCTGCTCCCATGAGGAGGGAGTAGTTCTCCATCGAGGCTCGGGGCTGTACCGGTAGCTATGTGGTTCATCTCTCTCCTATGTGCTTCAATACAATAATCTCATGAGCTGCCTTACATGATTGAGATTCATATGATGATGCTTGTAATCTAGATGTCGCTATGCTAGTCAAGTGAGTTTTACTCATGTGATCTCCGGAGACTCCTTGTCCCACGTGTGTAAAGGTGACAGTGTGTGCACCGTGTGGGTCTCTTAGGCTATATTTCACAGAATACTTATTCACTGTTATGAATGGCATAGTGAAGTGCTTATTTATATCTCTTTATGATTGCAATATGTTTTGTATCACAATTTATCTATGTGCTACTCTAGCAATGTTATTAAAGTAGTTTTATTCCTCCTGCACGGTGTAATGGTGACAGTGTGTGCATCCGTGTTAGTACTTGGTTTATGCTATGATTATGATCTCTTGTAGATTATGAAGTTAACTATTGCTATGATAGTATTGATGTGTATTATTCCTCCTACATAGCATGAAGGTGACAGTGTGCATGCTATGTTAGTACTTGGTTTAGTCGAATTGATCTTTCATGCACTCTAAGGTTATTTAAATATGAACATTGAATTGTGGAGCTTGTTAACTCCGGCATTGAGGATTCGTGTAATCCTACGCAATGTGTTCATCATCCAACAAGAGTGTAGAGTATGCATTTCTCTATTCTGTTATGTGATCAATGTTGAGAATGTCCACTAGTGAAAGTCTAATCCCTAGGCCTTGTTTCTAAATACTGCTATCGCTGCTTGTTTACTGTTTTACTGCGTTACTATTGCTGCGTTACTACTGCTGCGTTACTACTTGCTTGTTTACTCGTCTCGGGCAAAGCACTTTTACGGTGTCGTTGCTACTACTTATTCATACCACCTGTATTTCACTATCTCTTCGCCGAACTAGTGCACCTATTAGGTGTGTTGGGGACACAAGAGACTTCTTGCTTTGTGGTTGCGGGGTTGCTTGAGAGGGATATCTTTGACCTCTTCCTCCCCGAGTTCGATAAACCTTGGGTGATCCACTTAAGGGAAACTTGCTCGCTGTTCTACAAACCTCTGCTCTTGGAGGCCCAACACTGTCTACAAGAATAGAAGCTCCCGTAGACATCAAGCACTTTTCCGGCGCCGTTGCCGGGGAGGAAAGGTAAAAAGGCACTCATACTCCGGTTCCGAGTACATGATACTTTTCAGGCGCCATTGTGTTTGTGCTCGAAGCTATTTCCTTTAGATCCTGCAATTGCATCTTTTTGTTTCTTGTTTACACTAGTTTGGCATAATGGACAACAATGAGCTTCTTATTCTATTTCCTGATTTAAAACATGGATTGTTTGATGCGAAAATTAAAAAACCTATGGAATCTTATTTGCATGCTGGTAGTAATATTAGTATGAACGCTTTGAACACCATTGTTGATAATAATATAGAAAGTTCTAAGCTTGGGGAAGCTGGTTTTCATTATCTTTTTAGTCCCCCAAGCATTGAGGAGAAAATTTTCTTTGATGATACTTTGCCTCCTATTTATGATGATTATAACGATAGTGGTCTTTTGGTGCCACCTACTATGGAGAGTAAATTTTGTTGTGATTATACTATGCCTCCTACACTTGATGAGAATAATAATGATAGCTACTTTGTTGAATTTGCTCCCACTACAACTAATAAAATTGATTATGCTTATGTGGAGAGTAATAATTTTATGCATGAGACTCATGATAAGAATGCTTTATGTGATAGTTATATTGTTGAGTTTGCTCATGATGCTACTGAAAGTTATTATGAGAGAGGAAAATATGGTTGTAGAAATTTTCATGTTACTAAAATGCCTCTCTATGTGCTGAAATTTTTGAAGCTATACTTGTTTTATCTTCCTATGCTTGTTACTTTGCTCTTCATGAACTTGTTTATTTACAAGATTCCTATGCATAGGAAGCATGTTAGACTTAAATATGTTTTGAATTTGCCTCTTGATGCTCTCTTTTGCTTCAAATACTATTTCTTGCGAGTGCATCATTAAAACTGCTGAGCTCATCTTAACGGCTATAAAGAAAGAACTTCTTGGGAGATAACCCATGTGTTATTTTGCTACAGTACTTTGTTTTATATTTGTGTCTTGGAAGTTGTTTACTACTGTAGCAACCTCTCCTTATCTTAGTTTTGTGTTTTGTTGTGCCAAGTAAAGTCGTTGATAGAAAGGTTGATACTAGATTTGGATTACTGCGCAGTTCCAGATTTCTTTGCTGTCACGAATCTGGGCCTACCTCCCTGTAGGTGGCTCAGAAAATTAAGCCAATTTACGTGCATGATCCTCAGATATGTACGCAACTTTCATTAAATTTGAGAATTTTCATTTGAGCAAGTCTGGTGGCCTAATAAAATCCATCTTTACGGACTGTTCTGTTTTGACAGATTCTGTCTTTTGCTTCGCATTGCCTCTTTTGCTATGTTGGATGAATTTCTTTGATCCATTAATGTCCAGTAGCTAAATAGGAGCTAAGTTTAGGAAGCTAGTTCCTTTCTATTGCTAATCTAGGTTTCTCCTTGTTGGATGTGGTATCTGACTCCTCTGACAGGGTCTTGTCTCGTGAAGTAGTTGTTGACTCCTCGGTCTTCGAGTTGCACTGTAGATCCTCCTTCGATGCCTCCATATCTAAGCGGGGATTTAAGAGTGGGATGAGTACGAGCGTACTCAACAAGTTCATTATAGGAAAGAGGTGTTTAATGCACTAGCTACAGCATTAGACCTAAAAGTCTAATACCAATGCAGGTTTTCATAATCATTTCTTCAAGAGGTTGCTTTTATTCAGAAGAACTATGTCCGTCAGCCTTCACCGGTTTACTAGAACTTCATGGAGCTCCTTTCCGGCCGCGTTCGTAGTTCCATATCCCGGAACAGGGAGTGACAGGTCACGGTTCTTTACACTCTGCAGAGGTGTGTTGCTTTACCCATAAGAGATCTTAACCTTGGTGCAGGCTTGTCCACACTTCCTATGGTGTGAGGCCCGGTATAAGGTCTAGCCAATCATGTTCCTCCGCTACCTCCAACACCCACCCTTTTGTAAGATTGTCCTCCCCTATATCCATGATGAGACCGTTCCGGGCATTCATATGCCTTCCCCTATCATCATGGATAGACCGTTCCGGACACCTTACAATCCCTCATAGACCGCAATACCGTGGGGACTTAAGGCTTCCCCAGCCTACCGCTTGTTCTTCGAACGACAAGTGTCTACGGACTGTGCCGTGGGGACTTAAGGCTTCCCCGACCTACCGCTTGCCGCCGACGGATACAAGTGTCTACGGTAAAGCGCATCCGTTGATGAACGAGAGGTGGAAACACTTTTGACTACTCCGTCCCACTCCGGATCTTATGGTTAACACGGGTATTACGGCACAAGAATCACTGGCGACATTTGTTGTTTAATCCTAGATGGATATAAACCCGTGCAATGGAACCTCCACCATATCAACACAATCCATGGTTCCATTGCCCACCACATAGTCATATTCATAGTTATGAAAGTAGTGGTTTTGATTTTTGTGCAATAGTGATAACCATAATACTTTGCAAGTAATTTGATAAAAATACTTCAAATGACATGAGCAAGCGATGAACTTGCCTTTCTTGACTGCAAGATTATGCAGGCAAGGTCTTCGATACGCAATAACTCCAAATTCTGAAATAGCATCATCGTCCGGTAAGGACGATGTTTAAAAGATTGGCAAGGATGCAATGATGCATAAGTATGAGATGCAATCGCTCTAAACGTGACCTAACCCCGATGATTTAGGATCAGTGAGTTGTAATGATTGGTTTAGGGTGTGTTGCACTTTTAGAGTGATTCACAAACAAGGTTCTTATTCAGGTTTGTGTTGTTTTAGAATTATAAGCAAGTGGCAAAATGAATAGTAATAATCATACACAATCAGGAATAGTAGCTGTATAATAAGTAAAGAGCAGTTGTCAATTTTAAGTCCTATAATACATGGTTGATGATTACTTATTATATAATTAAAAAGAATAACTTTTGAAGAACATGTTCTTTAATAAGGAACAAGTATGATAATTAGGTTAAGGGGTTCTAGGGTTGACTATGGTTTTAGTTAGTTTCTGGAGTAAGTATTAGATGGATCCAAACAGGGTTGGATTCATTAATAACTAGGGCTTGTATGGATTGAGTTAATGCCTAAGCATCCTAAGCAATTCATTATACATGGTTGTTGTCAAGGTGAGTTTATCTTGCTAGTGATAGCTAGCTAAGGTTGATAGGTCTTTCTAAGCAGGGTTGGCGATGATTCTTTATTTACTTCAAAAGAATAACTTTTGAAGAACATACTCCTTAAATAATAAGAAGTATATCAATTAGGGTTGAGGTTGTCTAGGGTTTGCTATTGGATTCACTAAGTAAGGAATAGTGGTTTCCTAAATAGGATGGTTCATAAGTACCTCACACTAGTAGGGTTTAGTGGAACAGGTTTATGTAAAGTAAAATAGCAGGTATGGTTGCTATTAGGTTTCATCATAATGGTGTGATGCTAGGCATGGATAAACAAGGATGATGGATTTGGTAATAGGATCTAGGGTTTAAACTTGGTTGACCCTGATTGATCATTTAAGTCTGATGAGGATGAACACATGGGATACCCATATATTAGTGATAGGTATTCTACATTTTATGTGAACAGAGGTATGTCCTATAGTTGCTGATGATGGCTCTATGACTTGAAATAAAGTACCATGATCTCCAGTTCTAACCTTGGGTTTAGGTTAGAAGCAAGTTAGGGTTCATATGTAATAATGGAACTAGGGTTCCTAATTAATTTAGGGTTTTAGAGTTCAACATGAAATGATAGGGTTATAATATTATTCCATATGGAATTAGGGTTTGCTAATTACCCTATAATTATAGGATTAATAACTTCATTAATAAAGTTGAAGTTATTAATAATTTTGAAAGGAAAATAATATTAGATTTGATATTTTATTATTTTACACAATTAATAATTAAGGTATTTATTACTTAGGGTTTTAAATCCTCATAATAAGGATTTAATGAGTTAATGATAAAGGAAAATTAATTTTAATGTTTTCCTTATTTAATTACTGGTTTTGACTTATTTTATGAAGTTTTCCTAATTATTGAATTTTAATTGAATTTAGAATTAAAATTAAATGCTTAAATCATAAGTATTAAATAATTGAATTTTTATAAAAAATAAAAATTCCATTTTATATTTTTATTGGATAGAGTTTTCTTTTCTAAAAATTTTAATGTCTCATTTATATTTTTCTGACTTAAATTGGATTTTCTAAATTTATTTGAAGTTGCAGCAATTTTTTTGAATTTGAAAATAGAAACAAAAGAAATCTGCTAAAGTTACCCGGACTAGAGCTACACACAGCCACTGGCCCGTGGGCCATTGCCACGGTGGCAGCCACGTGGTGTTTGACCTAAGTCAAAATCGAATTCATCTCCAGAGGGCTACTGGACGATGAGGAATTCGTCAATCGACGGCGATTCCAATCGTGCGCGGCATGGGACTAGTTGGATGCGACTCGTGGTGTCGTGGGGAGTGTGTTGGTGGTCGCGCCGCTATTATTGAATCACCGGGGAATGGCCGGCGGCGATGGTCTGCGGCGGTGCTTACGGTCTATCGCCAAGGAGTATGCTACAGCGCTTATTCGAGCTAGGAGAGCATGCTAATGGACTTGGAAGCTCACCAGAGTCACGCCAAGCTTGACGGCGACGCCGGAGAGGGTCTGTGCCGCCGGATTGAGCCGTTACCGGCGCCGGAGAAGACGTCCAGGCTTGGTCGATTGGAGATGACTCAGCTCGATTCCGGGCATACGGTGACCATGTCGAGGACGTTGGTCGCAGAGGTGGTCTCGGCTTGATCAATGGAGACTCCATTCGTCGGCGATTGGAGTTGGCCGGAGGTTAGGGTTTCGGCAAGGGCAAGAAATTAAGCAGGAAAGAAGAAGAACTCGAGGCTGGTTCCGTTCGGAGGCTTTTATACTGCGCTGTGGAGGTCGCCACGCCACGAGCTCAAGCACTGGGAGATCGCCAGCGAGACGACGAAGCCGAGCACGTCGTCGTGCTGGCCTCCAGCACACGGAGAGGATGGGGATGACCCTCCCCCGATCTTTTGACGAAGCGGTATTTGACTTGGGCTGTTTCTGGTGTTGGGCTACGGTTTGGCAGGAATGCGGCGGCTGCTGGGCTGCTTAGTGGGTTGTGGTGCTGGGCTGTTTACTGGGCTGCTCCGTTGGGCTGCACGGCCAGGTAAGGTCCAGGTGGTTTTTTCCCCCTTCTCTTCTTTTTCTGTTTTATTTTCTGTTTTCAATTTTGGTTTTTATAATTCAAATTTGAATCTTCTTATTTTGCAGGTGTTTGACAATTGATATTAGGATTTGATAACAATGGTCACCGCATTATTTTATTGCTCAAGACAAATGTGTAATGCATGATTTTGTTTGTATCCTTGTGGTTTCCTTTTTACATTTTTAATTTAGCCATGAATTTATGTGGTCTTTGAAACTCCTTTTCCTCCTTGCAATACAACTTTCTTTTGGATTATTTAAAGTGTATAATTAGTGCTCAAAGCATTTTAAAGATTATTATAAAGTCTTGGGTTCTTAATTGAGAGTTTGTTTCACTTACATATTATTTTATGGAATCACCTATTTATTGTAGTTTTGTAAATTCTCTTATAACCCCCTTTTAAGATGAACACTATTATTATTATTGAAAATGTTTAGAGTAAATATTGTTCTCATAATGGTTTGGTCTTGATTACAAAGGTAAGTGATTGATCACCTCACATGGTTTTAAATAAAGGGTTTCAACTATGTTCATCTTATGCTCCATAATTAAGTCTAGGATTTAACTAGTGAGCAATCCTAGGGTTCTAAGCATATTCACCTAATGGGAATTGGTTTGAATCTCAATTATGGCCTGGTTCTATATTCTGATCACCATAGTGATACATAAACCAAGTGTTGAGATTTAATTCAAGGTTGTAGAAATGAGATGACACCATGTTGCATGCTAGGTTTTAATCTTCCCTAACCATGGTAATATGGTTACCTTTTTAATTGCTTCTGTGCTCATTTAATTACTAAGGACTTGAGAATTGGTTTTATCTCATACCAATAGTTTGCTATTATAGCCTTGATCTATTGTTAAAGTAACTAAAGTTGTTATAGTTCTTTTTATAGTTAACTTTGGTCATATGAAGGGATGATTTCTCACCATATAAAGTATGGAGTTTTACACTAAGGTTTTCTTATGTTTCTTAGGTGAAGAATAAGTGGAATGTAGATGTGGTAGAATTGTACTTATGATCACCAAGTGATTCACAAGTTAAGGTTGGAATATAAGTTTAGGGTTGCTTATTAATTACCTCCCTATGATTTCATGTGGTGAATGATATCTATTTATACTATTAGGGTTTAACTTATCCTCACATGCCCCAAGAGCATGAGCATGGATTAAGCATTATCCACTTGTTCTTAATATCTCTACCTCAAGTGCTTAGGGTTTATGATCATCACTCAATTTATAATGATCAAGGTTTGGGTTCCTAGGGATCTCTCATTAAATAGGTTTCCCACTCAAGATCAAGTGTTGTCTTGATCAATTAATATATATATATTTTCTTTTATAGTTTCTTAAATGGGCATGGTTATGGTTGTCTCAATTATCTTGAGTATAACACCATAGGTTGAGCTTTCTCATTTAGGAATAGATATTCTAGGGTGTTTGGTGTACTCATTATACTTCCTTAGGTATCTAGGCTCAGGTTCCACTTGTCTAGCTTAATTGGGTTAGTCTCTTCCTCACCTTATCAATTCATGGGTATGGTATTATTCCATGTGATAATAGGTTGTTTCACCACTCCAAGATGAGATGGTTATTCTCCTAATACTTTAGTTCAAAGGTTGTCCTTTATTCTTAAATAGGTAAATCTTGGATTAGTATGAATGGTCTCACTCTTTTGGGAAGGACTTTAATACTAACTTAAGGTTAGGCTCCATAGAGGTTGAGGTGATCATCAATATCTATGTTTAAATGGTTTCTCTCTCTAGGAAATATCTTGGATAAGATCCTAGGGTTCCTCTTAAAGATGATGATTTGAATACTTGGATGTATATCCAGGGTTTAACTCAAGGTTTGTTAATGCTTCTTTAATTATTAATATAGAACTCTCATCTCTCTAGGTTTGATGTATAATAACATGGAATAGAGAAGGATATATATTTCTAGAGTTGATCTCCTTATTATGTTCCCAAGATTGAAATAAGATGAATACCATGAGGTTCATGGTAGGATCATGGATTAGTTTAAGACATGGAGAAGATAAGTGGAGAATAGTTTCTTCAATTATTGTTACTTGATTTCCAATTACAGGGATGTTCACATGTTATGGCTAGGAATATCATGTTGTGATAGTTAATAAGATCAGGTAGTTGATCATTGAGTAAAGTGTTGTTGTGTTGATTATTAGTTCCATTTGATCTAACCCCTTAGATCAAATTATCTCTACCCAAAACAAAGTTTTAACAAAGTCACATTGAGGTTTATAGCGCTTGACTTGATGAGCTACTTCAATTCCACCAAGGTCAAGTGAAACTTCGATTCATCGTGATCTGTTTTACTTTAAAGCGCGAAAATTCCCAGCATTTTCTATGCATGAATGCAATGCACACATCTGTTTCCTCTATTTTTGTAACCCCATTACCTGGGATATTACAGTCTCTACCCCTTAAACTAAACTTCGTCCTCGAAGTTTGATATCTCTCACGTCTCTGAAGTGTGGATCTGACTTATGCAGACTTAAACTTTTCTCAAACTCCATAGTGATCTTACTGGATATAATTGAATATGTCCATTATCCAGATTCTTCCTGGAATCCATTATGGTTTGTCTCTGAACCATGGTTCTAACTTTGATTCATGGATTTCTTCCAACTCTATAAGCTTGTTTCCTTTCTCATTGAATATTCAATGATTGGGACTTCTTCTTGTCCTGACAGTCTTAATTGAGGACTAATTGGATAACATTCTCCTATTTGATAAAATAGGTCTTTGTTTTTCCCTTACCACCAAAACTGCAGTAATGATGCTTAATAAGGTACTAACTATGGAATTGATCATGATGGTTTATTCCTTTAAGAATGGATTAGACTCATTTAGTCCATCCAATCCTGGTTTATGGTTGATACTTATAACTATTTTGGATTATTTAGGTTCCATGAAAGGAATCTTTCATGTAGTCTCTGATTCTGGTATGTTCAAATCCCTTCAGTATTTGACCTCCTTGAGCTATATTTGGTCTCTGATATTTCCTTCGTCCAACTTCTTTATCTTTGACTTACTTGAGCTTAAGTACTTCTGAGTAGATATTACTCACTTGCTCAAGTTATAATCCACTTCTTACGTTCTCGAGGTATGAACCTCGGCTTCTGGTTTGACTTCCTTCTAAAAGTATTGTTCATCAATCTTATGAAAATAAGATCGAACTTCCTCTCAGTTCAGACCTTCTTCTTCTATTATGCTCAAAGTATTGAGTTATTGTACATCCAACTCAATCTTTACTCTACCCCTTAGAGTTTTCTTATGGTCTTCAACTCCTTTTCTTCCAACTATTGGACTTATGATTAGAATATTGGTATAGGTCTTGTTTATAATTTATATTCCTCTAAGGTTTTGCGAAGAAACTTTGTGGTGTATCCACTCAATTGTGGACATCCAATGTGAATCCTTTGACTAAATGTTTATAGATCTAGCTATTTGGCTGACAAGATTTTTATTTGTTCACAAACTTTTGTTACAACTAATTAAATCATGGACTATTTGTAATACCAACTGATAACTGTGGTTATTATACCAACCAACTGTGGCTATTTGATATCTAAAAATGGATTCTATTATAGGTTCTGATCAACTGGACGAGACATCTTCTACTTTATCTCGCAGTATTGATATTATACCAATTGTGGTCTTCTGATATCGACTATGGTCTTCTTATATCTGCTATGATTTCATATATCACCTTCCTTCATTCAGGGTTTCTTTTGCAAGAAAACCACTAGCTGTCACTATGAATATAGTATCCTGAGTGATTTCCCATGCATTCCCTCTTTTTATTAACTATGGATCTGCTTCAGCTTCACCATAATCATTATATTTCTCACCTTCATGCTTCTTTCGTACAAAAGTACTCCTCTGTTGAGGTAAGCATGAGTTTCTGCTTGCACTTCCTTCAGAGTATTGTGGTTACTTCCCACAACTTTACTTCCTTTCTCTGATGAATCTTCATCTTGTCTTTAAGATCTTCAGAGTTCGTCACTTCCTCACACGTTTACCATCACCCTCTAGATCTATAGCATCAAGTTGGAACTTGATATTGCAACATGCATTTGCATATCAAAGTCAAACTTCATGTATGGATCTAGTCAATCAATGAAAATCCAATAAAATTCCAAGAAGATTCAGCTTTGTGTTTATAATACACATCATCATAAGCCTGAATATAATAGTTGAGTAAGACATCTCTAAACATCAGGCTCTGAGATGTGTAGTATATAACACCACCTAATATAGGTTTAAATCGTGATACTTAGCACGAGTATATGGGATTCTACTATTTGTCTCAACCTTTACCTTAATTGCACATTTACAATGAGATAAGCTTGAAACAAAGTGGTCTAGGCTAGTTAAGGTTAACCTCATTTTCTTTGGAAATACTAACTTAACCTTCATTTTATTAAGGACTACTCTCACATGAGATGTCTAGGTTCTAGCATTGCTATTCTAAACACATAACTATTGGAAATATAGCTCATATACTTCCATATGTTACTGTACCATATAGGCTATGGATCTAATGTACTAGACACAGTTCCCATGGTTTTGGAATATAAATCTTGCACTATTTGTTTAGCACTTGACTTCTTATTGTTCTCCTCTGTAAATGTTTATGATGTTTTATTCCATCACATAATGAATCTCAAGTGAATCATATATGAGTAACAATCTCTACCATTGTAAGTAGACATATATTATTCCTATCACTCTTCCTTACCTCCCATGATTGACTTATCATGGTCTATAATACCTCATATCACTTGTTTTTATCACTTACTATCAATTGTTTCCCAAGTTTAGATAGATTTTACTTACTCATTATTTATCTTAGCCTACATCTTCTATTAGGATATCTTCCTTATACTTATCTTCATCACTTGATACTACTCCTATTATAGGTCCGAATAATTCTCACTTAACCATAAGTTGTTTTGCTACACATCTTCCAATAGGATATCTTCCTTATGGTTGTATCCTCTCTTTGGACCACCATGTATTGTATACCAACTCGTGGTCTACTCATCTATTGTTTTAAGGACTTAATTGTGTACTACATGTTTGGGATTAGCTAACTATCTTTACTTAGGAAAGATAGGTAGGAAAGGTTGACTCAAGTGTGTCAAGATTATTCTCAAGTGAATATCCATCTCAAGTCATAAGAATATTTGGTTTACCTAAGACAACTTCCTATAGACACTACCAATCCTATAGGTCTCCTTTAAAGGGTTTTAATCCTAGGGTCAAAGCATTTGCTCGATACCAACTCGTGGTGACCCGGCATACCACCGCATGGTGTAGTATGCAAGTCCGATATAACACCAATGAAACACCGTTCCACTAGTATTATATCGCTCAGAGTGGTACAACAGAAACATATGCGGGTCCAAGGCATGTCTATAGAATTACAATACTGACTCCTTACAAAAGATCCACACAGCCTCCTACTTTACAATGAGGTAAATCTGTAAATAAACTCCAGAAGAACGACTCGTAGTCTAATCCTAACACGAACTCTACTCTTGTAGAGTATTTAACTAGCTACAGAGGCTATGAATAGATTCTAGCTAAATAGGAGCTAAGTTTAGGAAGCTAGTTCCTTTCTATTGCTAATCTAGGTTTCTCCTTGTTGGATGGGGTATCTGACTCCTCTGACAGGGTCTTGTCTCGTGAAGTAGTTGTTGACTCCTCGGTCTTCGAGTTGCACTGTAGATCCTCCTTCGATGCCTCCATATCTAAGCAGGGGATTTAAGAGTGGGATGAGTACGAGCGTACTCAACAAGTTCATTATAGGAAAGAGGTGTTTAATGCACTAGCTACAGCATTAGACCGAAAGTCTAATACCAATGCAGGTTTTCATAATCATTTCTTCAAGAGGTTGCTTTTATTCGGAAGAACTATGTCCGTCGGCCTTCACCGGTTTACTAGAACTTCATGGAGCTCCTTTCCGGCCGCGTTCGTAGTTCCATATCCCGGAACAGGGAGTGACAGGTCACGGTTCTTTACACTCTGCA
The DNA here is from genome assembly GCF_022539505.1 of Lolium rigidum. NCBI lineage: Eukaryota > Viridiplantae > Streptophyta > Magnoliopsida > Poales > Poaceae > Lolium > Lolium rigidum. Next base: position 168,370,451 of record NC_061509.1, on the reverse strand, counting down.
GAGGTGTGTTGCTTTACCCATAAGAGATCTTAACCTTGGTGCCAACCAAGCTGCAGGCTTGTCCACACTTCCTTTGGTGTGAGGCCCGGTATAAGGTCTAGCCAATCATGTTCCTCCGCTACCTCGAACACCCACCCTTTGTATGCATGCGCCGACCCCTAGGTCCACGATCGAGTCCCATTATTCCCGGCATTTCATGATGGACCCTCGACCACGATCATCATGGATGGGCTCTACCATACACTCCTACGCCGTGGCTGCAATCCCATCCTAGACCGCAATACCGTGGGGACTTAGGACTCCCCGACCTCACCATCTTGCTCCTTCGAGCGACAAGTGTACTACGGACTATGCCGTGGGGACTTAAGGACTCCCCAGCCTCACCAGCTTGCCCCCTTGGATTACAAGTGTACTACGGTAAAGCGCATCCATTGATGAACGAGAGGTGGAAACACTTTTGACTACTCCGTCCCACTCCGGATCTTATGGTTAACACGGGTATTACGGCACAAGAATCACTGGCGACATTTGTTGTTTAATCCTAGATGGATATAAACCCGTGCAATGGAACCTCCACCATATCAACACAATCCATGGTTCCATTGCCCACCACATAGTCATATTCATAGTTATGAAAGTAGTGGTTTTGATTTTTATGCAATAGTGATAACCATAATACTTTGCAAGTAATTTGATAGAAATACTCAAATGACATGAGCAAGCGATGAACTTGCCTTTCTTGACCGCAAGATTATGCGGGCAAGGTCTTCGATACGCAATAACTCCAAATTCTGAAATAGCATCATCGTCCGGTAAGGACGATGTTTAAAAGATTGGCAAGGATGCAATGATGCATAAGTATGAGATGCAATCGCTCTAAACGTGACCTAACCCCGATGATTTAGGATCAGTGAGTTGTAATGATTGGTTTAGGGTGTGTTGCACTTTTAGAGTGATTCACAAACAAGGTTCTTATTCAGGTTTGTGTTGTTTTAGAATTATAAGCAAGTGGCAAAATGAATAGTAATAATCATACACAATCGGGAATAGTAGCTGTATAATAAGTAAAGAGCAGTTGTCAATTTTAAGTCCTATAATACATGGTTGATGATTACTTATTATATAATTAAAAAGAATAACTTTTGAAGAACATGTTCTTTAATAAGGAACAAGTATGATAATTAGGTTAAGGGGTTCTAGGGTTGACTATGGTTTTAGTTAGTTTCTGGAGTAAGTATTAGATGGATCCAAACAGGGTTGGATTCATTAATAACTAGGGCTTGTATGGATTGAGTTAATGCCTAAGCATCCTAAGCAATTCATTATACATGGTTGTTGTCAAGGTGAGTTTATCTTGCTAGTGATAGCTAGCTAAGGTTGATAGGTCTTTCTAAGCAGGGTTGGTGATGATTCTTTATTTACTTCAAAAGAATAACTTTTGAAGAACATACTCCTTAAATAATAAGAAGTATATCAATTAGGGTTGAGGTTGTCTAGGGTTTGCTATTGGATTCACTAAGTAAGGAATAGTGGTTTCCTAAATAGGATGGTTCATAAGTACCTCACACTAGTAGGGTTTAGTGGAACAGGTTTATGTAAAGTAAAATAGCAGGTATGGTTGCTATTAGGTTTCATCATAATGGTGTGATGCTAGGCATGGATAAACAAGGATGATGGATTTGGTAATAGGATCTAGGGTTTAAACTTGGTTGACCCTGATTGATCATTTAAGTCTGATGAGGATGAACACATGGGATACCCATATATTAGTGATAGGTATTCTACATTTTATGTGAATAGAGGTATGTCCTATAGTTGCTGATGATGGCTCTATGACTTGAAATAAAGTACCATGATCTCCAGTTCTAACCTTGGGTTTAGGTTAGAAGCAAGTTAGGGTTCATATGTAATAATGGAACTAGGGTTCCTAATTAATTTAGGGTTTTAGAGTTCAACATGAAATGATAGGGTTATAATATTATTCCATATGGAATTAGGGTTTGCTAATTACCCTATAATTATAGGATTAATAACTTCATTAATAAAGTTGAAGTTATTAATAATTTTGAAAGGAAAATAATATTAGATTTGATATTTTATTATTTTACACAATTAATAATTAAGGTATTTATTACTTAGGGTTTTAAATCCTCATAATAAGGATTTAATGAGTTAATGATAAAGGAAAATTAATTTTAATGTTTTCCTTATTTAATTACTGGTTTTGACTTATTTTATGAAGTTTTCCTAATTATTGAATTTTAATTGAATTTAGAATTAAAATTAAATGCTTAAATCATAAGTATTAAATAATTGAATTTTTATAAAAAATAAAAATTCCATTTTATATTTTTATTGGATAGAGTTTTCTTTTCTAAAAATTTTAATATCTCATTTATATTTTTCTGACTTAAATTGGATTTTCTAAATTTATTTGAAGTTGCAGCAATTTTTTGAATTTGAAAATAGAAACAAAAGAAATCTGCTAAAGTTACCCGGACTAGAGCTACACACGACCATCGGCCCGTGGGCCATTGCCATGGTGGCAGCCACGTGGTGTTTGACCTAAGTCAAAATCGAATTCATCTCCAGAGGGCTACTGGACGATGAGGAATTCGTCAATCGACGGCGATTCCAATCGTGCGCGGCATGGGACTAGTTGGATGCGACTCGTGGTGTCGTGGGGAGTGTGTTGGTGGTCGCGCCGCTATTATTGAGTCACCGGGGAATGGCCGGCGGCGATGGTCTGCGGCGGTGCTTACGGTCTATCGCCAAGGAGTATGCTACAGCGCTTATTCGAGCTAGGAGAGCATGCTAATGGACTTGGAAGCTCACCAGAGTCACGCCAAGCTTGACGGCGACGCCGGAGAGGGTCTGTGCCGCCGGATTGAGCCGTTACCGCGCCGGAGAAGACGTCCGGGCTTGGTCGATTGGAGATGACTCGGCTCGATTCCGGGCATACGGTGACCATGTCGAGGACGTTGGTCGCAGAGGTGGTCTCGGCTTGATCAATGGAGACTCCATTCGTCGGCGATTGGAGTTGGCCGGAGGTTAGGGTTTCGGCAAGGGCAAGAAATTAAGCGAGAAAGAAGAAGAACTCGAGGCTGGTTCCGTTCGGAGGCTTTTATACTGCGCTGTGGAGGTCGCCACGCCACGAGCTCAAGCACTGGGAGATCACCAGCGAGACGACGAAGCCGAGCACGTCGTCGTGCTGGCCTCCAGCACACGGAGAGGATGGGGATGACCCTCCCCCGATCTTTTGACGAAGCGGTATTTGACTTGGGTTGTTTCTGGTGTTGGGCTACGGTTTGGCAGGAATGCGGCGGCTGCTGGGCTGCTTAGTGGGTTGTGGTGCTGGGCTGTTTACGGGGCTGCTCCGTTGGGCTGCACGGCCAGGTAAGGTCCAGGTGGTTTTTTCCCCCTTCTCTTCTTTTTCTGTTTTATTTTCTGTTTTCAATTTTGGTTTTTATAATTCAAATTTGAATCTTCTTATTTTGCAGGTGTTTGACAATTGATATTAGGATTTGATAACAATGGTCACTGCATTATTTTATTGCTCAAGACAAATGTGTAATGCATGATTTTGTTTGTATCCTTGTGGTTTCCTTTTTACATTTTTAATTTAGCCATGAATTTATGTGGTCTTTGAAACTCCTTTTCCTCCTTGCAATACAACTTTCTTTTGGATTATTTAAAGTGTATAATTAGTGCTCAAAGCATTTTAAAGATTATTATAAGGTCTTGGGTTCTTAATTGAGAGTTTGTTTCACTTACATATTATTTTATGGAATCACCTATTTATTGTAGTTTTGTAAATTCTCTTATAACCCCCTTTTAAGATGAACACTATTATTATTATTGAAAATGTTTAGAGTAAATATTGTTCTCATAATGGTTTGGTCTTGATTACAAAGGTAAGTGATTGATCACCTCACATGGTTTTAAATAAAGGGTTTCAACTATGTTCATCTTATGCTCCATAATTAAGTCTAGGATTTAACTAGTGAGCAATCCTAGGGTTCTAAGCATATTCACCTAATGGGAATTGGTTTGAATCTCAATTATGGCCTGGTTCTATATTCTGATCACCATAGTGATACATAAACCAGTGTTGAGATTTAATTCAAGGTTGTAGAAATGAGATGACACCATGTTGCATGCTAGGTTTTAATCTTCCCTAACCATGGTAATATGGTTACCTTTTTAATTGCTTCTGTGCTCATTTAATTACTAAGGACTTGAGAATTGGTTTTATCTCATACCAATAGTTTGCTATTATAGCCTTGATCTATTGTTAAAGTAACTAAAGTTGTTATAGTTCTTTTTATAGTTAACTTTGGTCATATGAAGGGATGATTTCTCACCATATAATGTATGGAGTTTTACACTAAGGTTTTCTTATGTTTCTTAGGTGAAGAATAAGTGGAATGTAGATGTGGTAGAATTGTACTTATGATCACCAAGTGATTCACAAGTTAAGGTTGGAATATAAGTTTAGGGTTGCTTATTAGTTACCTCCCTATGATTTCATGTGGTGAATGATATCTATTTATACTATTAGGGTTTAACTTATCCTCACATGCCCCAAGAGCATGAGCATGGATTAAGCATTATCCACTTGTTCTTAATATCTCTACCTCAAGTGCTTAGGGTTTATGATCATCACTCAATTTATAATGATCAAGGTTTGGGTTCCTAGGGATCTCTCATTAAATAGGTTTCCCACTCAAGATCAAGTGTTGTCTTGATCAATTAATATATATATTTTCTTTTATAGTTTCTTAAATGGGCATGGTTATGGTTGTCTCAATTATCTTGAGTATAACACCATAGGTTGAGCTTTCTCATTTAGGAATAGATATTCTAGGGTGTTTGGTGTACTCATTATACTTCCTTAGGTATCTAGGCTCAGGTTCCACTTGTCTAGCTTAATTGGGTTAGTCTCTTCCTCACCTTATCAATTCATGGGTATGGTATTATTCCATGTGATAATAGGTTGTTTCACCACTCCAAGATGAGATGGTTATTCTCCTAATACTTTAGTTCAAAGGTTGTCCTTTATTCTTAAATAGGTAAATCTTGGATTAGTATGAATGGTCTCACTCTTTTGGGAAGGACTTTAATACTAACTTAAGGTTAGGCTCCATAGAGGTTGAGGTGATCATCAATATCTATGTTTAAATGGTTTCTCTCTCTAGGAAATATCTTGGATAAGATCCTAGGGTTCCTCTTAAAGATGATGATTTGAATACTTGGATGTATATCCAGGGTTTAACTCAAGGTTTGTTAATGCTTCTTTAATTATTAATATAGAACTCTCATCTCTCTAGGTTTGATGTATAATAACATGGAATAGAGAAGGATATATATTTCTAGAGTTGATCTCCTTATTATGTTCCCAAGATTGAAATAAGATGAATACCATGAGGTTCATGGTAGGATCATGGATTAGTTTAAGACATGGAGAAGATAAGTGGAGAATAGTTTCTTCAATTATTGTTACTTGATTTCCAATTACAGGGATGTTCACATGTTATGGCTAGGAATATCATGTTGTGATAGTTAATAAGATCAGGTAGTTGATCATTGAGTAAAGTGTTGTTGTGTTGATTATTAGTTCCATTTGATCTAACCCCTTAGATCAAATTATCTCTACCCAAAACAAAGTTTTAACAAAGTCACATTGAGGTTTATAGCGCTTGACTTGATGAGCTACTTCAATTCCACCAAGGTCAAGTGAAACTTCGATTCATTGTGGATTGTTTTACTTTAAAGCGCGAAAATTCCCCAGATTTTCTATGCATGAATGCAATGCACACATCTGTTTCCTCTATTTTTGTAACCCCATTACCTGGGATATTACACAATACTTACATGTTTTGCTTGCACTTTATGATGATTTTATGCGTTTTCCGGAACTAACCTATTAACAAGATGCCACAGTGCCAGTTCCTGTTTTCTGCTGTTTTTGGTTCCAGAAAGGCTGTTCGGGCAATATTCTCGGAATTCGACGAAACGAAGACCAAACCTCCTATTTTTCCCGGAAGCATCCAGAACACCGAAGGGGAGTCGGAGAGGGGCCAGAGGGCCACCAGACCATAAGGCGGCGCGGCTTGGCCTGGGCCCGCGCCAACCTATGGTGAGGAGCCCCCAGGCACCCTCCTGCGCCGCCTCTTCACCTATTTAAGCCCTTTCGACCTAAAAACGCAGTACCTCTTGACGAAACTCCAGAAAGACTCCAAAGGCGCCGCCACCGTCGCGAAACTCCAATTCGGGGGACAGAACTCTGTGTTCCGGCACCCTGCCGGGACGGGGAAGTGCCCCCGGAAGCCATCTCCATCAACGCCATCGCCTCCATCATGCTCCGTGAGTAGTTCCCCCATGGACTACGGGTTCTAGCTGTAGCTAGTTGGTATCATCTCTCCCATGTACTTCAATACAATGATCTCATGAGCTGCCTTACATGATTGAGATTCATCTGATGTAATCGGTGTTGTGTTTGTCGGGATCCGATGGATTGTTACGTTATGATTGTCTATCTACAAAGTTTATGAAGTTATTGTTGCTGCAATCTTGTTGTGTTTAATGCTTTTCACTGATACGCCTCCGACGTATCGATAATTTCTTATGTTCCATGCCATATTATTGATGATACCTACATGTTTTATGCACACTTTATGTCATATTCGTGCATTTTCTGGAACTAACCTATTAACAAGATGCCGAAGAGCCAGTTGTTGTTTTCCGCTGTTTTTGGTTTCAGAAATCCTAGTAACGAAATATTCTCGGAATCGGACGAAATCAAGACCCAGGGTCCTATTTTGCCACGAACCTTCCAGAAGACCGAAAGGGATACGAAGTGGGGCGACGAGGTGCCGCCACCCTATGGTGTGGGCCCCTCGTCAGCCCTCCGACTCTGCCCTTCCGCCTACTTAAAGCCTCCGTCGCGAAACCCCTGATGCGAAAAACCACGATACGGAAAACCTTACTGAGACGCCGCCGCCGCCAATCCCATCTCGGGGATTCTGGAGATCTCCTCCGGCACCCTGCCGGAGAGGGGATTCATCTCCCGGAGGACTCTACACCGCCATGGTCGCCTCCGGAGTGATGAGTGAGTAGTTCACCCCCGGACTATGGGTCCATAGCAGTAGCTAGATGGTTGTCTTCTCCTCATTGTGCTTCATTGTTGGATCTTGTGAGCTGCCTAACATGATCAAGATCATCTATCCGTAATACTCTATGTTGTGTTTGTCGGGATCCGATGGATAGAGAATACCATGTTATGTTAATTATCAAGTTATTACATATGTGTTGTTTATGATCTTGCATGCTCTCCGTTATTAGTAGAGGCTCGGCCAAGTTTTTGCTCTTAACTACAAGAGGGAGTATTTATGCTCGATAGTGGGTTCATGCCCGCATTGACACTGGGACGAGTGACGAAAGTTCTAAGGTTGTGTTGTGTTGTTGCCACTAGGGATAAAACATTGGCGCTATGTCCGAGGATGTAGTTGTTGATTACATTACGCACCATACTTAATGCAATTGTCCGTTGTTAGCAACTTAATACTCGGAGGGGGTTCGGATGATAACCTCGAAGGTGGACTTTTTAGGCATAGATGCAGTTGGATGGCGGTCTATGTACTTTGTCGTAATGCCCAATTAAATCTCACTATACTTATCATGACATGTATGTGCATTGTTATGCTCTCTCTATTTGTCAATTGCCCGACTGTAATTTGTTCAACCAACATGCTTTTATCTTATGGGGGAGACACCTCTAGTGAACTGTGGACCCCGGTCCATTCTTTTATACTGAAATACAAATCTGCTGCAATACTTGTTTTACTGTTTTCTCCGCAAACAATCATCTTCCACACAATACGGTTAATCCTTTGTTACAGCAAGCCGGTGAGATTGACAACCTCACCTGTTTCGTTGGGGCAAAGTACTTTGGTTGTGTTGTGCAGGTTCCACGTTGGCGCCGGAATCCTCGGTGTTGCGCCGCACTACATCCCGCCACCATCAACCTTCAACGTGCTTCTTGGCTCCTCCTGGTTCGATAAACCTTGGTTTCTTTCTGAGGGAAAACTTCTGCTGTGCGCATCATACCTTCCTCTTGGGGTTCCCAACGAACGTGTGAGTTACACGCCATCAAGCTCTTTTTCTAGCGCCGTTGCCGGGGAGATCAAGACACGCTGCAAGGGGAGTCTCCACTTCTCAATCTCTTTACTTTGTTTTTGTCTTGCTTTATTTTATTTACTACTTTGTTTGCTGCATTATATCAAAACACAAAAAAATTAGTTGCTAGCTTTACTTTATTTACCGTCTTGTTTGCTATATCGAAAACACAAAAAAATTAGTTTACTTGCATTTACTTTATCTAGTTTGCTTTATTTACTACTGCTAAAATGGCCACCCCTGAAAATACTAAGTTGTGTGACTTCACTAGCACAAATAATAATGATTTCTTATGCACACCTATTGCTCCACCTGCTACTACAGCAGAATTCTTTGAAATTAAACCTGCTTTACTGAATCTTGTTATGCGAGAGCAATTTTTTGGTGTTAGTTCCGATGATGCTTCTGCCCATCTCAATAATTTTGTTGAACTATGTGAAATGCAAAAGTATAAAGATGTAGATGGTGATATTATAAAATTATAATTGTTTCCTTTCTCATTAAGAGGAAGAGCTAAAGATTGGTTGCTATCTCCGCCTAAGAATAGTATTGATTCCTGGACTAAATGCAAGGATGCTTTTATTGGTAGATATTATCCCCCTGCTAAAATTATATCTTTGAGGAGTAGCATAATGAATTTTAAACAATTGGATAATGAACATGTTGCTCAAGCTTGGGAAAGAATGAAATCTTTGGTTAAAAATTGCCCAACCCATGGACCGACTACTTGGATGATCATCCAAACCTTCTATGCAGGACTAAATTTTTCTTCGCGGAATTTATTGGATTCAGTTGCTGGAGGTACCTTTATGTCCATCACTCTTGGTGAAGCAACAAAGCTCCTTGATAATATGATGGTTAATTACTCTGAATGGCACACGGAAAGAGCTCCACAAGGTAAGAAGGTAAATTCTGTTGAAGAATCCTCTTCCTTGAATGATAATGTGGGGACCCCGGACTAGCTGTCCGAAATTCCCTGTTATGTATACAGTTCACGATCCCATGATCAGTGCGTCGTGAACACATACCGAACTGATATCAAATTACACCATCCATTACAAAGCGGAATAAGAAAATTACAACATGGTCACATGACCAATACTAACATAATAGCCTCGAAGGGCCTAACTAAACATCAGAGTAGCATCATCACTTCAGCAATGCAAGCACCCAAGTCATCTGCCATAACCCTACGAGCAACCGAGCGGGAAGACGTTCCTAGCTCGCATAGACGTCGTCAACTCCTTCTTCATCCATCGTGTTCCTCCAAGTCTGGCCAAGTAAATAGCCAGGGACAAAGCCGTGAGTACATTGGAATTGTACTCGCAAACCATCAAGAAAAATGCTAACAAAGCTAACTAAAAGAGACAAGAGAGGAAGAATAGTTTCTCTTGTGGATATAGCATGTGAAAGAGAATTAGTTTCTCTTGTGGATATAGTATGTGAAAGAGAATCAGTTTCTCTTGTGGATATAGCATGTGAAAGAGAATCAGTTTCTCTTGTGGATTTAGCATGTGAAAGAGAATCAGTTTCTCTTGTGGATATAGCATCCCAACATCGCAATTGATGGAGACACTAAAGTGGTACTATGACACCTCTATATCTTTATTGAAGAAGATACTTCAAAAGATAACTATGGCATATCTATATCTTTGTTAAAGAAGAGTTCCTCTACATGAAACTCTAGGAGAAGTCCCCCACTTTGTTTTATTTTCACACGACCATCTCCATATGGTCAACACACGCCTTTCCCGTACCCTTCCGGTACATCCAACACACATTTCCTTTGTAAAGCATTTAACAAAACAAAACTCAAGCCCCGGTTAAGTATGGCCATTTCAACTTGTCCATGACCGCGGACGCGGCTATTCGAATCGATTTGACTCTGCAGAGTTTGCACACTTTCCCCACAACTATCCGGATACCTATCGTGTGGGCGTCATCCCCGCATAACAACATATGCCACGACGGATACCCGGACATAACCTTTCGCCCATCTCCACTGGCACGAGTCCTTCCCTCGCGGGCTTACCCCTTCCCGGCACCCCGGCAAAGCATACCTCCTTTTGAGCGTATCTCCGGCGCCATGACGAAGACCCTCGCAATCGTCCGGCTATCGGCTAAGACAGTGTATTGCCTCCTCCAGAGCGCAACCCGGCGTCGGAGGTCATCGTGACCCTCCCTAGAAAGTTGTGAAGGGTGCTCCTGCCAGCTTCAACAAACTACGGGCTAAGCCCCGTCCCACACCAGGGTAGTGTGGTTGCGCGATAAAAAGTTGGGACGGCGAACACTTATACGCGAGTGCTCCTTTTAGAAACCTTTCCTTTTTCCCACAACACCACGGTTGCTCAACCAACCTCCATACACCACTTTCCCAAACATCTTTATCAAGATCCTTTGCTTTCATAAACCATATACTTGGGTTAACTCACCCAAGGTTTTCATAAACATTTACAACAAGGTAAACCTTGAGGGGTTCCCAACCTATAGTTTCATGAGAAGGAACTAATACACAACACGGCCGAGATGAGGATCATCACGCCATGAGGAGTAGGTGTGAGTGGCTCAAATGGAATTATACTTGCTTAAGGTAAGCATGTATAAAGACAACATAGGGTGGGTCAAACTTTCAGATTTGTGGTACTTTGATGCAACTTGGATGGTGAAAGTTCACTACCCAACCAACATTCACAAGGGTACACGGCATACTTCTCTCAAGTTGAGAATTACACCAAGGTTCATGACTTTGATACCTCTAGACATCATCAAAGTGGTGGATGTGAAGCAAACTTTTATCTTGGAAATAAGATATGCCCAAGTTGAGCATACATGACGACCAAAGGGAACAACACGGCCATAATGCCATGCATCCCTCCAACCTGTGAGCAAGGGTGGGACAACACCACAAGGGAGTACCCCAATTACACCATACAAAGACAACAAAAATAGAGAGAGCAACACATAAGGAAATAAGATGCTTCGGGACATCAACAAATGACATCCGACTAGGCATCAAACAGAGTTCAAAGATGGCTTGCCTTGGCTTATTTGTCCCTGTACTTCTTCAACTCCATCAATATAAGAATCCCAACAACATAAATAAAATCCTCGTCCGATTCCACTTCTTCTTCTTCTCCGGAATTGTTCGCATCTATCGCCGGAAAATATAAAAGGAACACAATCAATCACATTGCATCAACAAGACATCATTCAACAATCAACAACTAATCATGCAGCCAAGGTATAACATACTAAGGACTTATAGATACCACAAAACAACTTTAAGAGTTTTAATTTTTAAAAAAAAACCCCGTTTATTTACCTAGTAGAGGCATGAGTGCATCACAACTTAGCAATTGCCTCTCTCGGTTATCACCATGGTATAAACCAATTGTTCCCTGGTAGATAACATCATGAAGAGGACAAGAGCATTAGTTTGGCATCACAAACATTCACAACATAATTTCAAACATTTTTGGAAAAGTAGAAATCAGTTTTCCTAATTTAATTTGCTCACTTAACACTATACCCAAATAGGAAGCAAACCATATACCACATCATTTGAAAACTTAAGCAAAACAAAAGAGCTAATGTTAGGTTGCAGAGGTTTTGTTTTGCAAGCATAAAACAAGGGTTGCCCATCTCTACTAAAAAGAGTTGCTCAAGGGTTTTAAATAAACCAACAAGTTTTGGTCCAACAAATGCATGTCACACATACACCTTACTAACAGTAACAAATATGTATTAACAGAGACTAACAATATTTTTCCTAGATAGCCCGTACTAATACAAAACTAACCCAATTGGAGTCACCCAAAAAGGTTAATCCTACTATTTTAGGAATTTCCTTGAATCTGAATGTACAGAAAACAAGATCTGTAAGCCATAAATCGTAGAAAAATCCTAAAAATATGAGGCCACTTGCATTTGAAAGGTAATTAAACAGAGATTCGCACACAATTGGATTTGGGTTCAAATTATTTTTGAAACTCTCACAAATGTTTTTGCAAGTTTACTGCATGTTTTCACCATTTGCTTTAACTATGGAGTTGCAGAACAGATAAATTTGGGTTTTACTTCCCGCGAAGACTGCTGCGATCCCCTATACTTGTGGGTCATCAGCCATTTGCAAAGATATATCAGTAGGTATCAACTTACCTAAGTAAAGTCTCTTATAGAGAGAAAAAGGCATAACACTAACACCGGCTCCCTAGTCACATAGAGCAGTTTTAAATAAATTATTCTTAATAGAACAAGGAATAGTAGGTATACCTGGGTCGCCCAACTTCTTTGGAACTTTGCCATTGAAAGAGTAATTAGCAAGCATAGTGGAAATTTCCTCATTGGGGATTTTCCTTTTGTTAGTAACAATATCTTTCATATACTTTGAATAAGGAGGCAATTTAATAGCATCAGTCAAAGGGATTTGCAAGAATAAAGGTTTCATCCAATCACAAAATTTATTATAGTGTTCTTCTTCCTTTGATTTTAGTTTCTTAGCAGGAAAAGGCATTTGCTTTTGCACCCAAGGTTCCCTTTCATTACCATGTTTCTTAGCAATAAAATCTTCTTTAGTATACTTTTTATTTTTATCTTGCTTTTCAGGTTCCTCTTCAACTTCTTCTTTATCAGAAACATCATTCTTATCATTACCATTATTATTATCATGTTCATTACCACTTTCAGTTTTAGCATCAGAAATAGAAATACTATTAGGATCATTAACGGGTTCAGAGGATTCTACAACATTTTTATATTTCTTCTTCTTTTTCTTAGAAGGAGCTCTAGGTTCAATGCGTTGAGAATCTTGTTCAATTCTTTTGGGATGCCCTTCGGGATATAGAGGATCCTCGGGTAGAGACACCACCTCTAGTTGTTACTTCATAAGCATGTTTCTCTTTAGAATTATTTTGTAATAAGTCATTTTGCACTTTAGTGAGTTGATCAATTTGAGTTTGAACCATTTGAAAATGTTTAACAAGCATCTTAACATCATTGGAGGTTCTCTCCACAATATCATGCAAATTGCTAATAGCTTGAGAATTTTCCATTAGATGATTCTCTACTCTCATATTAAAATTTTCTTGCTTAACAATATAATTATCAAACTCATCTAAGCATTGAGCAGGAGGTTTTGAATACGGAATATCTTCCCTAGTAAAGCGCTGAAGGGAATTTACCTCAATCATGGATGAAGGGGGAATTATCTCACATATATCTTCTATGGGAGGCAGATTCTTCACATCTTCAGATTTAATACCTTTCTCCTTGAGAGACTTCTTGGCTTCCCTCATATCTTCATCATTCAATTTAATTAAACCCCTCTTCTTCAATATTGGCGTTGGAATTGGTTCAGGCGTTGTCAAATCATCATGATTCCGGCCTATTTTAGCCAATAATTCTTCAGCTTCGTCTGGAGTTCTTTTCCTGAAAACACAACCAGCACAACTATCCAAATATGCCCTAGACTCAATGGTTAGTCCACTATAAAATATATCAAGTAAATCATTCTTTTCTAAATCATGTCCAGGTCGAGCTCTGATAAGAGAACAAAATCTTGCCCAAGCCTCAGGCAATTTCTCTTCATCTCCCTGGTCAAATCTATAAATTTTCTGTAAAGCAACATGTTGAGCAATAGCAGGAAAGTATTTTCGAAAGAAAACATCACGCAAATCAGTTGGATTTTTAATAGAACCAGGAGGCAAATTATTGTACCAAGTTTTAGCATCATCCTTTAATGAGAAAGGAAAAATTTTAGCAACAAAGTAAGTACGCATCTTGATATCATCAGAAAACAAACTACCCATAGAAGAAAGTTCAATCATGTGTTCTACAGCACTTTCTTTTTCAGTACCACAAAAGGGTGCTTTCTCTACAATAGCTATATGAGATAGATCAAGAGAAAAATCATAATCTTTATCCTTAATGCATATAGGAGATGTGGCAAATTTAGGATCAGGAGATAACTTATGTCTAACAAGTATATTGTGTGAGAAACTTTTTAATTTTACTTGCATCAGCGAGTAGCATTGCATCTATTAATAAGATCATCATTAAGCTCCACATAATCTTCATCAGGATCATCACTAGAATAATCAAGTTCAGGTGAACTAACAGGTGTAGTAGCATCAGGAGTTTCAGCATTTTCAATTTGTCTAGACCTAGCAATTGTAGCATCTAGAAAAGATCCCAATGAACCACTATCATCAAGCACAACAGAAATATTATCAATATTATGAGAGTTTTCAGATTCAGCAGAAGTACCAGCATGTGAAGCATGTGGTGGTGAAACAAGTTTATCAATAACAGATGGTGAATCAAGAGCAGCAGAGGTACTCAGAGTTGTACCTTTTCTTGTAGTGGATGGTAATATGGCGACTTTAGGATCGCGAGTTTTACCCATGATGGAGAATTTGCAGCGAACAATATAAATCCAAGTGAACTTCCAAATAAAGCTATGCTTCCCGGCAACGGCGCCAGAAAACAGTCTTGATGACCCACAAGTATAGGGGATCGCAGCAGTCTTCGCGGGTAGTAAAACCCAATTTATTGATTCGACACAAGGGGAGACAAAGAATACTTGAAAGCCTTAACAACGGAGTTGTCAATTCAGCTGCACCGGAAACAGACTTGCTCGCAAGAGTTTATCGATAGTAACAATTTTATAGCGATAGCGATAGTGAAATAACGAGCGACAGAGTAACAAAGACAACAGTAGTGATTATAGTAAACAACAGGATTAAAATACTGTAGGCACGGGGACGGATAACAGCGTTGCATGGATGAGAGAAACTCATGTAACAATCAAGCAGGGCATTTGCAGATAATAATAAAACGGTGTCTAAGTACAAAGCAATCAATAGGCATGTGTTCCAATTATAGTCGTACGTGCTCGCAATGAGAAACTTGCACAACATATTTTGTCCTACCAGCCGGTGGCAGCCGGGCCTCAAGGGAATCTACTAGATATTAAGGTACTCCTTTTAATAGAGTACCGGAGCAAAGCATTAACACTCTATGAACACATGTGATCCTCACATCACTACCATCCCCTCCGGTTGTCCCGATTTCTGTCACTTCGGGGCCATTGGTTCCGGACAGCGACATGTGTATACAACTTGCAGGTAAGACCATAAACAATGAATATCATGATGAAATAATAACATGTTCAGATCTGAGATCATGGCACTCGGGCCCTAGTGACAAGCATTAAGCATAACAAGTTGCAACAATATCATCAAAGTACCAATTACGGACACTAGGCACTATGCCCTAACAATCTTACACTATTACATGACCAATCTCATCCAATCCCTACCATGCCCTTCAGCCTACAGCGAGGGAATTACTCACACATGGATGGGGGAAACATGGCTGGTCGATGAAGAGGCGTCGGTGGTGATGGCGGCGATGATCTCCTCCAATTCCCCATCCCGGCGGAGTGCCAGAACGGAGACTTTTGGCTCCCGAGACGGCGTTTCGCGATGTGGCGGCGTTCTGGAGGGTTTCTGGCGACTTCGACTTCTCCCCCGTGCGTTTTTAGGTCGAGGGCGATAAGTAGTCCGAAGGAGGGCGTCGAGGGCCGACCGAGGCCGCCACACACTAGGGCCGCGCGGGCCCCTCCTGGGCCGCGCCGGCCTAGTGTGTGGGGCCCTCGTGCCCCCACCTGGCTTGCCCTTCTGGCTCCGTAAGTATTCTGGGAAAATAGGGCCTTCTGTATAAATTCCGAGGTTTTTCCTGAAAGTTGGATTTCTGCACAAAAACGAGACACCAGAACAGTTCTGCTGAAAACAGCGTTAGTCCGTGTTAGTTGCATCCAAAACACACAAATTAGAGGCAAAACAATAGCAAAAGTGTTCGGGAAAGTAGATACGTTTTGGACGTATCACACACCATGGCCTCCGAGCTGAGCTAGAAACGCCCTGCCAAAACCGGCAGCCAACGGAGGTGGATAATTGGAGAGATGGACAGAGAGAGAGAGAGTCTTGATGCCTCTCTCTTGACAAAGAAGATGGCTGGGAGTTTGCCTACCTAGCGTACGTGACTTGTGCTCACTGAAGTGTGGGACCTCACGCATGGGAACCACACGTAAGTGACATACTTGTTGCTCTAATAACTCGGGTGATTATTATATTGTATTAGTACATAGTTTCCTATGGATCCTTCTTAGTCACTCCAAAATGAAGCTTTTGGGAGGTTTTTGAAATTTCCATGTTTGAAACCAAAAACGACTTCTCTTCATGCATGCTTGACTTCATAAGACAAAGTTTAGCTAGGGGTATGGGGTAGATACATGATTTTCCTGGTTTGAATATGTCTAGACCTTGTTTATCAACTTAATTGAATGCTTACTATATGACATAAGAAGACTATGTGCCTTGTTTTTTCATTTTTTTAATTTTTTTCTAAAATTTGTATACCCATTTGAATCTTGGTCAAATCCTAGGTTTCACCAAGATTTGAATAAGTTTAAAACATGAATATGAAAATGTAAGCATGTATGCTTCTTAGTCACTTCAAAATGAAGCTATTGGGAGGGTTTTTGAAATTTCCATGTTCTAAACCAAAAACCACATATCTTCATGCTTGACTTCGTGAAACAGAGTTTAGGGTTAGGGGGTAGATACATGATTTTTCTTGTTTGGATATGTCTAGACCTTGTGTATCAACTTAATTGAATGCTTACTATATGACATAATTACGAAGACTATGTGCCTTGGTTTTTCATGTATTTAAACAAGTTTAAAACAAGAATATGAAAAATTAAGCATATATACTTCTTAGTCACTCCCAAATGTAGCTCTTGGGAGGGTTTTTGAAATTTCCATGCTTGAAACCAAAAACCACTTCTCTTCATGCTTGACTTTTTTTGAAAGGAATACGGTAGGGGAAACCCCTACATTGATTTTTAAAAAAAATAATAAGAACCCAAATTTCCGCATCCCTGAAGATTTGAACCTGGGTGGCTGCATGGGTTGTACATCCACTTCCCTAACCAAGTGAGCTAGGCTCACTTCTTTTCATGCTTGACTTCATAAGACAATATTTATGGTTAGGGGGTAGATACATGATTTTTCTAGTTTGAATATGTCTAGACCTTGTTTATCAACTTAATTGAATGCTTACTATATGACATAAGAAGACTATGTGCATTGGTTTTTCATTTTATTGTTTTTTTTGAATTTTATGCCCATTTGAATCTTGGTCAAATCCTAGGTTTGACCATGATTTAAACAAGTTTAAAACGTGAATATGAAAAATTAAGCATATATCCTTCTTATTCACTCCAAAATGAAGCTCTTGGGAGGGTTTTTGAAATTTCCATGTTAGAAACCAAAAACCACTTCTCTTCATGCATGCTTGACTTCATAAGACAAAGTTTAGGGTTAGGGGTAGATATATACATGATTTTCTGGTTTGAATATGTCTAGACCTTGTTTATCAACTTGAATGCTCTTACTGTATATATGACATAAGAATGCTATGTCCTTTGTTTTTTCATTCTTTTGATTTTTTTCTAAAATTTTATGCCCATTTGAATCTTTTGGTCAAATCCTAGGTTTGACCAAGATTTAAACAAGTTTAAAACATGAAAATGAAAAGGGAAACCTCCATCCTTCTTAGTCACTCGAAAATCAACTTAATTGAATGCTTACTATATGACATAAAAGACTATGTGCCTTATTTTTCATTCATTTTGATTTATTTTGAATTTTTATGCCTATTTGAATCTTGGTAAAATCCTAGGTTTGACCAGTTTAAATCATGAATATGAAAAATTAAGCATCTACCCTTCTTAGTCACTCCAAAATGTAGCTCTTGGTGGGGTTTTAAAATTTCCATGTTTGAAACCAAAAACCACTTCTCTTCATGTGCATGCTTGACTTCATCATAAGACAGGGTTTAGGGTTAGGGGTAGATATATACATGATTTTCTAGTTTGAATATGTCTAGACCTTGTTTATCAACTTGAATGCTTACTATATATATGACATAAGAATGCTATGTCCTTTGTTTTTTCATTCTTTTGATTTTTTTCCTGAAATTTTATGCCCATTTGAATCTTTTGGTCAAATCCTAGGTTTGACCAAGATTTAAACAAGTTTAAAAAATGAAAATGAAAAGGGAAGCCTGCATCCTTCTTAGTCACTCTAAAATCAACTTAATTGAGAATGCTTACTATATGACATAAGAAGACTATATGTGCCTTGGTTTTTCATTTTTTGATTTTTTTAATTCTTATGCCCATTTGAATCTTGGCCAAATCCTAGGTTTGACCATGGTTTAAACAAATTTAAATCGCGAATATAAAAATTAAGCATCTATCCTTCTTAGTCACTCCAAAATGTAAATCTAGGGAGGGTTCTTGAAATTTGCATGTTTGAAACCAAAAACCACTTCTCTTCATGCATGCTTGACTTCATAAGACAGAGTTTAGGGTTAGGGGTAGATATATACATGATTTTCTGGTTTGAATATGTCTAGACCTTGTTTATCAACTTGAATGCTTATTATATATATGACATAAGAATGCTATGTCCTTTGTTTTTTCATTCTTTTGATTTTTTCCTGAAATTTTATGCCCATTTGAATCTTTTGGTTAAATCCTAGGTTTGACCAAGATTTAAACAAGTTTAAAACATGAAAATGAAAAGAGAAGCCTGCATCCTTCTTAGTCACTCTAAAATCAACTTAATTGGGAACGCTTACTATATGACATAAGAAGACTATATGTGCCTTGGTTTTTCATTTTTTGATTTTTTTTTTAATTCTTATGCCCGTTTGAATCTTGGCCAAATCCTAGGTTTGACCATGGTTTAAACAAATTGAAATCATGAATATAAAAATTAAGCATCTATCCTTCTTAGTCACTCCAAAATGTAAATCTTGGGAGGGTTCTTGAAATTTGCATGTTTGAAACCAAAAACCACTTCTCTTCATGCATGCTTGACTTCATAAGACAGAGTTTAGGGTTAGGGGTAGATATATACATGATTTTCTAGTCTGAATATGTCTAGACCTTGTTTATCAACTTGAATCCTTGCTATATATATGACATAAGAATGCTATGTCCTTTGTTTTTTCATTCTTTTGATTTTTTCCTGAAATTTTATGCCCATTTGAATCTTTTGGTGAAATCCTAAGTTTGACCAAGATTTAAACAAGTTTAAAACATGAAAATGAAAAGGGAAGCCTGCATCCTTCTTAGTCACTCTAAAATCAACTTAATTGAGAATGCTTACTATATGACATAAGAAGACTATGCGTGCATTGCTTTTTCATTTTTTGATTTTTTTTTTAAATTCTTATGCCCATTTGAATCTTGGTCAAATCCTAGGTTTGACCATGGTTTTAACAAATTTAAATCATGAATATAAAGATTAAGCATCTATCCTTCTTAATTAGTCACTCCAAAATGTAACTCTTGGGAGGGTTTTTGAAATTTCCATGTTTGAAACCAAAAACCACTTCTCTTCATGCATGCTTGACTTCATAAGATAGAGTTTAGGGTTAGGGGTAGCTAGATACATGATTTTTTCGGTTTGATAATGTATAGACATTGTTTATCAACTTCATTGAATGCTTACTATATGACATAAGAATAATATGTGCACTGGTTTTTCATTTTATCGATTACTTTTTGAATTTTTATCCCCATTTGTTGAATCTTGGTCAAATCCTAGGTTTGACCAAGATTTAAACAAGTTTAAAACATGAATATGAAAAAGTAAGCCTGTATCGATCCTTCTTAGTCACTCCAAAATGAAGCTCGTGGGAGGTTTTTGAAATTTCCAATATTTTTCTTGTTTGAATATGTCTAGACCTTGTTTATCAACTTGAATGCTTACTATATGACATACAAAGACTATGTGATTTGGTTTATGATTTTGTTGTTGAATTTTTATGCCCATTTAAATCTTGGTCAAATCCTAGGTTTGACCATGACTTAAACAAGTTTAAAACATGAATATGAAAAAGTAAGCATGTATCCTTCTTAGTCACTCCAAAATGAAGCTCTTAATTAGTAGGGTTTTTGAAATTTCCATGTTTGAAACCAAAAACCACTTATCTTCACCATGCATGCTTGACTTCATAAGACGGAGTTTAGGGTTAGGGGTAGATACATGATTTTTCAGGTTTAATATAGCTAGACCTTGTTTACCAACTTAATTGAATGCTTATTATGTGACATATATAAGATGACCTAGGTTTTTCATTTTTTTTGAATTTTTATGCCCATTTGAATCTTGGTCAAATCCTAGGTTTGACCAAGATTTGAACAAGTTTTAAACATGAATATGAAAAGGTAAGCATGTATGCTTCTTAGTCACTCCAAAATGAAGCTCTTGGGAGGGTTTTTGAAATTTCCATGTTTGAAACCAAAAACCACATCTCTTCATGCTTGACTTCATAAGACAGAGTTTAGGGTTAGGGGTAGCCACATACATGATTTTTCTGGTTTGAATATGTCTAGACCTTGTTTATCAACTTAATTTTATGCTTATTATATGACATAAGAAGACTATGTGCATTGGTTTTTCATTTTATTGCTTTTTTTGAATTTTATCCCCATTTGTTGAATCTTGGTCAAATCCTAGGTTTGACCAAGATTTAAACAAGTTTAAAACATGAATATGAAAAGTAACATGCATCGATCCTTCTTAGTCACTACAAAATGAAGCTCGCAGGAGGTTTTTGAAATTTCCATGATTTTTCTGGTTTGAGTATGTCTAGACCTTGTTTATCAAATTGAATGCTTACTATATGACATACACAGACTATGTGCTTTGGTTTTTGATTTTTTTTTGAATTTTTATGCCCATTTGAATCTTGGTCAAATCCTAGGTTTGACCATGACTTAAACAAGTTTAAAACATGAATATGACTAAGTAAGCATGTATCCTTCTTAGTCACTCCAAAATGAAGCTCTTGGGAGGGTTTTTGAAATTTCCATGTTTGAAACCAAAAACCACTTCTCTTCACCATTCATGCTTGACTTCATAAGACAGAGTTTAGGGTTAGGGGGTACATACATGAATTTTCAGGTTTAATATGTCTAGACCTTGTTTATCAACTTAATTAAATGCTTACTATATGACAAGAAGACCTTGGTTTTTCATTGTTTTTTTTGAATTTTTATGCCCATTTGAATCTTGGTCAAATCCTAGGGTTTGCCAAGATTTGAACAAGTTTAAAACATGAATATGAAAAAGTAAGCATGTATGCTTCTTAGTCACTCCAAAATGAAGCTCTTGGGAGGTTTTTCGAAATTTCCATGTTTGAAACCAAAAACCACATCTCTTCATGCTTGACTTCATATGACAGAGTTCAGGGTTACCGGGAGATACATGATTTTTCTGGTTTGAATATGTCTAGACCTTGTTTATCAACTTAATTGAATGCTTACTATATGACATAAGAAGACTATGTGCCTTGGTTTTTCATTTATTTCGATTTATTTTGAATTTTATGCCCATTTTTATGCCCATTTAAACAAGTTTAAATCATGAATATGAATAATTAGTCACTCCAAAATGTAGCTCTTGGGAGGGTTTTTGAAATTTCCATGTTTGAAACCAAAAACCACTTCTCTTCATGCATGCTTGACTTCATAAGACAGAGTTTAGGGTTTGGGGTAGACAGCACGCGCCGACGCGTGGACGCAATTTATTCTCTGTCCCCCTGACATGCACTTTCCACTGTCTTCAACAGTCTGACACGAGCAGTGAAACTTTTATTGGAGCCCAGCGGAGAGGGCCTCCATTTCTCGAGCGGTAGCGAGGTGACATGCACCCGTGTGACATGCGGCCTAAATCCAAATTGAAACATTGCGAAAAAATCTGAAATAAATCATGCACGTTCACAGCACATATTAAGATAACCCCTAAAAATTTCAGATCAAAATTCGAAATATACATCGAGAAAAAAAAAGAGAAACTCAGATGTGAATAGTCTACATAGAAACTCAGATTTGAATTCGGGAACTATTCATGACAGATTTCTCTTTTTTTTTCTCGATGTATGTTTCGAATTTTGATCTGAAATTTTTAGGGGTTATTTTAATATGTACTGTGAACATGCATGATTTTTTCCAGATTTGTTCGCAATTTTTAAATTTGAATTTAAACCGCATGTCACACGGTGACATGCAATAGGTGCATGTCACCTGATCTGCGGTGACGTTGGGGCTAAAAAGAAGATTTTTTTTTCTCCATCAAGTCAATGAAAAAAATACCCCTTTTTTCACCTTGCGCGACATGAGGAGCAGTTCGACCGGGGGGAGTACTGTTATCGGGTCTGGTCGTCGCCCTCCTCCTCCCCACCTCATTTCCTCCACTCGTTTCACATATTTTAGCTTCTATTTATGCGGTGCCGTGGAGGTGGGGGTCTGGTCGTCACCCTCCTCCTCCCCACCTCATTTCCTCCACCTGTCTCGCAACTCCTTGATCTACTACTCCTATCCATATACATGCCACTCAAATGGATGTATTTGTAGATACATCCATTTTAGTGGCGGTTAATATGGACCGGAGGAAGTACAAATAATATGAGGCATGTTTTGGAGTTGGCCCTGTTTAGTAGAGTTTACATTGAAGAGTTTACATCTTTCTACCACCATTATTTTTGATTTAGCTTGTCTTTTGTGCCCACCATTTTACCGAGCAGGGTTAATGCAAGATCCATAGCAAACTAGCTTGTCACATTTTTTTGGCGGAGTGCATCGTCTCATGGCGAGCTAGCGACTTTGCCTACTAGAGTTTTCTTTGTTGAACTACATTTTTTGGATTTTCCCATTTTATTTGTGCACAAGCTATGAGCCGCCCGCAATTCAAGCACCATATATTGGCGGGATTTTCTAGTTCAATTGTTTTGTACTAGGATATTAGCAGGATGTTATCTTCTAGGGCTTTCATTTCCCCTATATCCAGCCACACCCACGGACAAGCAAGGGCCTCTCTCCCTACCTCGCTCCTAGTCCGTCTCGCTCCCTCTCAGTCCTCCATCCGTAGCCCACATCCACCGCGCCGGAGCCAGCTCAGCGACGCCGTCAACCACACTCCGTCCACTTCGTCGGATCTGCTTCCCCGACTCACTGGTTCATTGTACCGGCCGGCGAGATCGGTACACAAAGCGCCACCATGATCCACCGAACCAAACCGAACGGCCAACGCGCCACCTCCACAGTCGACCAAGGTTGAACACTTTGTCCAGCAACTTTTGTTATGTATTTGATTTCCGAGACTAGTTTATTGCTTGCTTCCACTGCTTGTTATTAGCATCTGTTTTTTTTGTAATGCCTGCTAGATATTCCACTCGAGAATGCCTACGAAGAATCTCGGAGGAAAAATATCTTGCGGAATAAGATAATTGCAGCCTCGATCGGCATACCGTGGAATGGGACAAAATCACCGCACCCCAAGTCGTTGCCGAGATTTTTCACCCGTGTGATGTGCCGCCAAAAGGACGATCCCGTGGGGCTGCTGCTGAAGAAGGTATTTAGCCGCACTGCTCAAATTTCATATGTGTTGTTTGCTGATTGATTTGATGAACTTTGATTTGCAGCAGCCTAGCCACTGCTCATGTTCCTAACAAAGACAAGTGAGCGCGCCAGATGATGCGGACATTGGTAGAAAGGAGGCGGGATTTGGTCCTATTGTTCTAGCAAGCAATCATTTGAGGGGCCACCTAGGATCAGCACATCCGGATCCTCCCGAGCTCAACATTAAGGAGGTAATTTTATAATAGTGTTTTAAACATGACATAATCTAATGTACTGAAAGAGAACAAACTGTCAACAGGAGTGGAGTGGTATAGATGGTAGAGATATAGATGTAGATTTCAGATTTCCTAATTTTTTCTTCAAAATAGGGTCGCCCCGGCCTCTGCATCCAAATGATGCACCCACCCTTTTATTGCAATGTTTTAGACTCCATTTAAGGTTTAGAAACTCATGGGTTGCTCAAAGTGGTGACATGAATCAACCAACATATTTCCTTTTAATCTGCTGATTGATTTAATGCATGGCAAATCGCAGAAGCAAGTGATCTGCTCATGTCCCCGCCAAGGAGCATTGTAGCACGGATGTCCGCAGTTCCGGTGATGCAAACGTTTGTAGGAACAAAACAGAAGGATGTGGCACTCGGGGAAGCTAAGATTAGGCGTCTTCAAAAGGACTTGGATGTGGCCACTTGGCGGAACAAAGAAATGAACCGAGGATGGAATTCTACAATTCAAGATGGCCTACATGCTCGTTGCTGATCTGCGAAGCTAGTGGGCTGGCAACTTGGTTACCGCTTTGGCTGATGCAGATGTCCATGAGATCAATCGGACGATCTTGGAACAGGTGAAAGCACGAGCGAAACTCGCACTCATCTTTGCAGGTAGATGATTTTCAAAGGGTGATGCAAGAGCCGCTATATGAATAGATTGTTGTTTCAGTTGATGATGTCCCCGGTTCCTTTGTTTACTTATGTGCTGGTAGTACTTAGGGGAACTAGCTTGTACAAGTAATTATTTTCCGATAAAGTTGTACAAGTAAATGGCACATGCTTCGCGTGTTTGACCAATTAAGTATAAAAGCTTCACAAAATCCTGCTATCATGTAGGCGGGCTTGCATTGGCTTTCAACTCAAGTGACTGTTGATTGCAATCTGTAATATGTACCCTCTCGTTGCACTTAATGGTATCCAAGCCCTTGGGCCCCCCTCCTTTGTTAAAAAAGATCGAATTCTTATTGCATCGAAGTTGTTTCACTAAAAAAAAGAGCTCTCATGTGCAAGGCACGTGCAATTTACTAGTATATACTACTACTAGTAGAGATGTTACACCTAGACATTAGAGATTTGTTTGTTTTAAAGATATTTTTAATTTTGTACAAGATGGAAAATATAACTTTAGCAAATTCCTAGTATTTTTCATGGTCGATGTAAAAAAAGTATTTTTCATGGTTGATGTAAAAAAACAAGTTTTTTTCATGGCCGATGTAAAAAAAGAGAGAAAACATGTCTCATAAAAAGCCTTATGGTTAGCACAATTTTTTTATGGAGTAACTCTTTTTTACATAGCCCAAATTACTATTCGATTTTCCATTGAAATATTTTATGTGTATATAGAAAGCGAAGAAGTACGCATGCATTTTTCGTTTTATTCTTTCTTGACATTTCAAAATGTATAGAAGATGAATTTCGAAATAAAGAGATCATATGCACCCAAGAACCAACAAGCATATCCCCTTGACCCCGAACCTACTCAGGGCCCTTTTGTTGCGGCTTTTTTGGCTTTTTGGCTTTTGGATTTTGGAAGCCAAAAACAAAGATCCTATTCTTTTGGCTTCTAAATAGGTGCTTTTTTTGGCTTTTGCCAAAGCCAAAAAGCCAAAAAAAAACCACAACAAAAGGGCCCTAAGCTTCAGACCTGGGATTTCGTAGGCTAGGGTTCCACAGTTTTCCACCAACCAGTAATAATTTCAACTCTGCCCCAAAATTCCCGCCGAAATCCCCCGCTTCCAAAATTCAAAGCGATGTGAAATAAGTACAGTGCCGATCTTATCCCCCCGGACCGCTCAATTCAGACCTATCACCGGCGGCGCCGAACCCCGCATCTCTCTCTCACGCTTCCACCTTGCATGACCCACCGGATCATCTCACACGCCGGCGCCGGCCCACTGTCCCATTCCCACACCAGCACTACTGCCTTCTCATTGGCCACCGTAGTGACCGACGACGTTCCACCGTCTCCCTTTCTTTTTAGCAAGCCGGAGTAGCTTCCACCTCCCCCCACCCCCACCGACGACCACTGTACCATACGAGCTCCTCCGTAGCCGACTTCCACCGGCGCCTTGTCAGCGACATTCACCATCGCCGGGTTCTCGTATCTTAATCCCCGACTCCTTCCGTCCACCGGACTGGAGAGATGGGTACACAAAGCGCCTCCATTGTCCACGGCAGGAAACCAAAGCGTACACGCGCACACTCCCAAGAAGGTTGATATGGCCGCTTTCCTTATGCAGGTGATTTCGAAAAGTATTTTTTTTGCTTACTTGCACCGCCATCTCATTAGCATTTTTTTTGTAATGCATGCTAGATATTATTGCACTACAGAATGAATTAAAAGAGAAACGGAGACGGAAGATATGTAGCAGATTTGCAAGCCGTGTGGGCACAAACATCTGTAACGCTATTGCCTCTAGTGCAAACCCGAACAAAATCGGAGAAGAACCCTTTCCCCTCCCCAAAGATAAAGAACAATGTTATGATTCACAATTTGATCCTGCTGAGCCTCTTGGAGAGCTGACTCAGGAAGATGCCTTGCCTGACCATTCTCCTCAACCCCACCAGGTGATTTCTGTTTTTTTACTTGGAGATATCTGTTGCAACTTCCATGTGTTGTATACTTGTATCCTGAATCCCACCAAACATGTTCACATGAAACCTCTAGGTCTCCTTAACGCATCATATATATGTTTCAGCATGCACGTCATCCTTTACTATTCTTCATTCTATTCCATTTGCATATCATCATATATGGGACTTCTGTAGACTGAAATATCGTTTATGTGTGCTAGGAATCTGCAGCTTCAAGTAAGAATTTCGCAGAACCACCATTGAGAGGAAGACCTTGCAACGAGTACTCGAATCGGTGATAGAACAACTGCACCAAAAAAGAAATCTGCTTCTGCTACTAGACAGTCTCAGCGATTCATGGCACTAGCTGAAGAAAATAACGCAAATGCTAAGAGTACTGAAATAAAAAACGTGGTGAACACCCCAAGCGGTTGAATCAGCCACCTGTTACCAATCCAGTCAACCAGCGACAATCGGCAGCAGAACCAGTTTCCATAGCAACTTCTCAGCCACAATTGGCAGCAGAACCAGTTTCCACAGCAACTTCTCAGCCACAATTGGCAGCAGAACCAGTTTCCACAGCAACTTCTCAACCACAATTGGCAGCAGAACCACTTTCCACGGCAACTTCTCAGCCACAATTGGGATCAGCAGTAGCTGTGGTAGGAAATACTGCCCAAGGACACACTATACCAGTCCCAGCTGACACAACCACAACTGGCCAAACACTGCTAGCACATCAACAAACTGTTGATGATCTCCCACTGACCCATATTAGTCCTGCCATAGACAACTCCCCTGAGGATGAGCCCCACACCGAAGAAGGTACATTTTCCAATGCTTATAGTTTCATTCTCCATTATAAAGTTATACTTTATGATAGCTTGATGTAATGCTTAACTTTGTAGTTGCACCACGATCAAGAAAAACGAGGGGCCCAACGAGTAGGGAAAATGTTCGTAGCTAAGCTTGCTGGGAAGGAATCAAGATTTCACCTTTCATCTATCGTAGGTGGCAGAAGGCCACTGGACCCAGAAGAATCTTGTAAATTAGAATCGGATGTAGGAATTTTCGTCAGGAATGAAATTCCTATCTTCCCAACATGGAAAGAGCACGTAGACACCTCTGCGCATTTTGAATAATTAGTGCACAGGTTACACGTAAGTCATCTTTCTCTTGGTAATGTTACTCATACTAGTATATCACATTGGCACGTCCCGTTCCTTCTAGCTTGTTGTTGGCTCTATGTATATTGCACCAACGGTTTATATTGTTGTGAACAGTTAAAGTTCGAGTTCGATGAGGACCAAGAGGAAGTAAAGCATGTTCTCAACAGTCTATTCTCGGATCGTGCAGCGCCGATATCGCAGCGAAGCTAAAGAAGAAATACTTCACTGGAAAGATTACTGGGAGTGTTCCAACTAGATCTCCTCTTAAGCAAATGACTGACAAACAGTGGGGAGATCTTGTGAAGCACTGGTCTGATCCAAAGAATATGGTATGATTTGTAAGACTGAGACCAGATCACATCTTGGATTCTTATTTATAGCAGTGTCTCACTAGTATCCTTTTTGCAGAATTTGGCTAAACAGAATCAGAAAAACCGCGGTAAACTACTTTTACCTAGCCGTACGGGATCTCGTAACCTTATAGTGCACATTCGGCAAAAAGTGAGGACATGTTGTTTTATACTGCTATTTAGAAATATTTTAGTAAAAGATCATGCAGAGTATATACACCAGTGTGCAGCTTATATTATGATCCTCCATTTCAACCACGTTATTCGATTTATAAATGGTAGTACTAAAATGCAGATGTTACATAATGCAAGTAAAATGGAACCAAACAAAGAGATGACTCTGCTAGAGATTTTTGAAGCATGCCAGAAGAACAAACTTGAAGTGATTGGAGAAGTCGCATAGAGTGTTCTTGTAAGTCTTCTCTAAGATTGAAATTTTGTGACGACTCACATCCCAACTTGTAGGAGTAGTAAAGTACATGTCAATATGATATTATAGATTTTTATTAAAATTCATGTGATGTGAATCAGACATGCCAAACTGTAGGAATAAAAGTAGGTCATACACATGATAAATCTACTACCAAGCAAGTTTCTCTCGTAGTAACTATCATGTTTACACATGTGTACGAACTGAATTTTTTGCAGGAAGATATGAAATTAGAGATGGCAAAACCCGGTAAAAACGATCTGGAAAAAACCGATGAAGAATGTGTGAAGGCATTTTCCATGGCAATAAAAAAGAAAGGCATTGCCAAAAACACTTTCTTACGGAATGCTGGACTGGTGAAGTGCAAGTCCATGTCCAAGTCAAAGTATTTGCATGCTCAAGTTCTACAGGAGCAACTCCAAGTAGAACGAGCTGCATCAGCTGCGCTAAGACTAGAAGTCAACAATTTTAGAGCGATAGCAGCACAAAAGGAGGCCCTACTGGAGCAGGTTAGGAATGCTAGTAAGTAGTAAGAAGAGTATCTGCTAGATAATTGGAGATGAACGGGGACAGCGTGGCAGGTCAGTATCTTGGTCTTGTAAAATGGTTCCTTAGTCTGAGCATATTTCGTAGGTGCATTTATCTGCAATTGCTATGATCTTGGTGGTCGTTTCCTTGTTGTGATGTGGATTTTTTTTGAATCGGAACCCTGCTGATTGTTAATATTATAAGTGGATTACCTAGCCCTTTCTATCAGTTTTGACTTGTGGTTCCGTTGGCTTGTGGATGAAGCTTTGACATGGTATCAGAGCCCATAGTCTCAAGTTCGAGTCATCGCTTTCGCAAACCTTCTCTTCTCCCGGTCTAGCCCTTTCTGTCAGTTTGGACTTTTTGTTGCGTTGGCTATGTTGAGATGTATAAAGTGGATTGCCTAGCCCTTTCCATCAGTTCGTACTTTTGGTCGCGTTGGCTAGTGCATTAAAGCTTGACACTGATGATTTTCTGTGATCCATTGATTTCCGGCTTTCTACATATAGCCCAGGTCTAGAAGCTTGTCAACTCGGTCTAGTTCATTCATCGCCGTATTGAGTGCAATGAACGGAACAAGTGGCTTCTCCTTTGTGTTGTGCTCGCAACTCAACAAACTGTTCCTCGCTTCTGTAGAGGCGAGTTGTGAACAGAGATACTTATGTATGCTACAGTACCAAATTTCGACTCCATATAATCAATAGCTTAACAACCGTCTAATTCACAATCTCGAAACTGTAGCATTTAGTACCTCCTGCCTATCGAATACAATTATTTCACACACTGAAATATTTTGTACGCATTTTGAATTGGAGAACATGGGAACCGACTTTGGTTCTGATTATGACTTGATGTGACCCTAGACTCGTTTTGGCGCGCGCAGTTCCCGAGCGAATCAAATGAATTTTGATCGTTCTACTAAAAAAGGGAACTTTGACCGTTGGATCAAGCGTTGGAGAACTGATGTGCCAACGGCCAATAATTTCTTGTGCATCATGGTGATGGCTTATCTGATTTCAAAAACTGAGATTTTTTCTATATATAGTGGATAGGTGGACAGATATAGATATAGATGGACAGATACGTATATAGCTTCGATCGTAGCCACACTCAAACTCAAAATCAGTTGAGCTGCAAAACCACTAGCCAATTAAGTCCGAAATATTTCAGAGGCATTTTTTAATTGCAGTTCGGAGGACATGGGAGTAACTGATTTTGTTTGTGATAATGGCTTGATATGACCGCTGGGAATAAATGCCTGAGCAGAGCTACCTCGCATGGTCTACCATTTTTATATTAGACTAGTCATAGTGGTAAGTACTACCTCCGTCCCAAGGAATAAGGCCCACGCGTATTCCAAGACGAACTTTGACAATAAAAATTGAGCAACACACTCTTGATTATATTATATGTAATTAATATCGTTGGATTCGTATTGAAAAGCACTTTCTAATGATGCTAATTTCATACAAACAATATTTATATATTTAAAGTAATTCTTTGTCAAACAAAAATCACGTAAAAGACACATATGATACTACTACATGATACTATTCCTATAGTGGGTAGTATCATGGAGTAGTATCATAGTCATGCTATATTTATTATTTTTTAGAATCTCAATGCCAATTTGTGTACAAGATTTGTTTAGCATTAACTTTTCTCGTTGTTTGCGCTATGATACAGTATCTACCTATGTTACTCTAATCTCCTCTCTCATACTTAATTAGCTGCCACATGAGCATTTTTGTGAGACCAATGCGCATGATACTAGCACTATGGCTAGCCTTAGTATTACTACTCCTGGAGTAGTATATTTCTCTCGTGTACTTGGCTATTTTCGGGAATAAATAACAAACGGTGGGGTTTTCCCCTCCGTCCACCTCCAAAAATAATATTAGTATTACATTACTTGGACCATAGTCATAATCAAAATCAAATTTCAGTTCGTCGGCAAAATGTCCCGCCAATCCTGAAATATTCCAGACGCGTTTTCAATGGGATTTTGAAGATAGATAGTGATCATTGTAACCGATATTCAAGGTGATGATGATTTGATGTGTAACTCGGCCTTCAACATAGTACTAGTACGGTCTTACAATTTGTTGTTATTATATTTGGTCCTTAGCCAAATTCAATATCTCAATACTCGCTGTAAAACTTCCTCGCCCACTAAATACAAATGTTTCGTACGCTTCCAAATTCCCATTCTACCCTCGTAAAATGACATCAATGTCCATGTATAAGTCGGTTGGTGGGGGGTCTGCCCGTCATTTTTTCGATCACCGCATCCCTTGCCAAGGAAACTCCTCGAAAATCCAAAATTAAAAATCTCTGTCAAGCGCTACAATCTCCCGCCAATAAATTCCAAAATATTCGCTAAGCGTTTTCAAATTTAAGCTTTTTTAGGAGATAGTACATGGGAACTGATTTCGGTTGTGATTATGACTTGATGTGACCGTAGGCCTTGGATTCTTGAACAGAGGCACTACGCCGGCCTACCATTTTTCTAGTACTAATATTGCTTCTACTGTAGCAAAGTTCAAAGTTCAAAATCTCAGTCGTGAGGCAAACCCCCCCCCCGCAAAATGAATCCGGAATATTTCAGACGCGTTTTTGGATTGAACTTTGAAAGAACTTGGGTGTAAATGATTTTATGATGATGGCTTGATGTGACCCCTGGCCTTTTTTTTGCTGAACAGGGCTACAAAGTAGCATGGTCTACCCCTGGCCTTATATATTACAATCACGAGTGTATTACTTGCACCATAGCCGTATTCAAAATCAATTTTCAGTCAAGCTGCAAAATCTCCAACCAATCCTGAAATATTTCGGAAGGGCTTTTCAAAATGGATTTTCAAGATACATCATGATTATGATCGTGGTAACCGATTTTCAACGTGATGATGACTTGATGTGACACTTGGCCGTACTAGTACGGTCTCATATTTTTGTATTACTTGGACTGTAGCCAAATTCGAAATCTCATTCCAGCGGCAAAACTTCCCGCCCGAAAAATACAAATATTTCACACGCTTCTAACTTCCCATTCTACCCTCGTAAAGATGACAACAATGTCCATGTATAAGTCGGTTGGTGGGGGGTCTACCCGTCATTTTTTTCGATCACCACCTCCCTAGCCCCGGAAACTAACCGGAAAAAATTCATTTCCCTCAGTCTCTCCTCCGAGACCACACCCACCGGAACTTCCCAAGTCGCTCTCTCTCCCACCTCCACGACCTCCGCACCGGAACATCCCCGCCGTACTTCCCTGGCCTACCCGAGGCCTCGTGATCCTCGTCATCCGGCTGCCTGCCGGAACCGCTTCATCAACGCCGTCATCAACCGGACCGGATCATCCCCGCCGAACCTCGAAACCACATGCTCATCCAGCAGTCTACCGCAGTCGCTTCAGCTGCGGTATCGTCCACCCCACCGGAGTTGCTTCGCCGGATCCGTCGTCCACCGCATCGGATCTTGCTCACCGACACCGCTGTGCATGGACCGGATCTGCTTCACCGGCACCGTGCAAGATCTAAACTCTTCTACTGTCGCTTTTCTATTGCTTGCCTGCAAGTTCTTGTTTAATCTTGGGGGAACCTGTTTGTGCTAACGACGCGCCGTTACGTTTTTGCAGATGAGAGGAGTAACCATGAAGTGTAATGGCCGTCTCTCCAACCCCAAGTAGCACATGTAGCGTACTTCATCACCGGATCTATCAACCCCGGGAAGATCTGCTGTGACTCCCACAGAGTGCTTCTCCTAATGTAAGTCCCTTGTTTGAGCGCCATGTTCTGGGTTCAGATGCTTGTTTGTCTGAAGCTCTTTTAGTTCATTCCTAGCTATGACCGTAACACCTTGATGGCGTGTATTTCACACGTTCGTTGGGCAACCCCAAGAGGAAGGTATGATGCGCACAGCAGCAAGTTTTCCCTCAGAAAGAAACCAAGGTTTATCGAACCAGGAGGAGCCAAGAAGCACGTTGAAGGTTGATGGCGGCGGGATGTAGTGCGGCGCAACACCGGAGATTCCGGCGCCAACGTGGAACCCGCACAACACAACCAAAGTACTTTGCCCCAACGAAACGAGTGAGGTTGTCAATCTCACCGGCTTGCTGTAACAAAGGATTAACCGTATTGTGTGGAAGATGATTGTTTGCAGAGAAAACAGTAAAAACAAGTAATGCAGCAGATTTGTATTTCAGTATTTAAAAGAATGGACCGGGGTCCATAGTTCACTAGAGGTGTCTCTCCCATAAGATAAAAGCATGTTGGGTGAACAAATTACAGTCGGGCAATTGACAAATAGAGAGGGCATAACAATGCACATACATGACATGATAAGTATAGTGAGATTTAATTGGGCATTACGACAAAGTACATAGACCGCCATCCAACCGCATCTATGCCTAAAAAGTCCACCTTCGGGTTATCATCCGAACCCCTCCGAGTATTAAGTTGCAAAGCAACAGACAATTGCATTAAGTATGGTGCGTAATGTAATCAACAACTACATCCTCGGACATAGCGCCAATGTTTTATCCCTAGTGGCAACAAGCACAACACAACCTTAGAACTTTCGTCACATCGTCCCGGTGTCAATGCGGGCATGAACCCACTATCGAGCATAAGTACTCCCTCTTGGAGTTAAAAGTAAAAACTTGGCCAGAGCCTCTACTAGAAACGGAGAGCATGCAAGATCATAAACAACACATGTATAATAACTTGATAATTAACATGACATAGTATTCTCTATCCATCGGATCCCGACAAACACAACATATAGAATTACGGATAGATGATCTTGATCATGTTAGGCAGCTCACAAGATCCAACAATGAAGCACAATGAGGAGAAGACAACCATCTAGCTACTGCTATGGACCCATAGTCCAGGGGTGAACTACTCACACATCACTCCGGAAGCGACCATGGCGGTGTAGAGTCCTCCGGGAGATGAATCCCCTCTCCGGCAGGGTGCCGGAGGCGATCTCCTGGATCCCCCGAGATGGGATCGGCGGCGACGGCGTCTCGATAAGGTTTTCCGTATCGTGGCTCTCGGTACTGGGGGTTTCGTCACGGAGGCTTTAAGTAGGCGGAAGGGCAAGTCAAGAGGCGGCACGGGGGCCCACACCATAGGCCGGCGCGGCCGGGGGTGGGGCCGCGCCGCCCTAGGGTTTGGCCACCCCGTGGCCCCTCATCGTCTCGTCTTCGGACTTCGGAAGCTTCGTGGAAAAATAGGCCCCGGGCTTTGATTTCGTCCAATTCCGAGAATATTTCGTTACTAGGATTTCTGAAACCAAAAACAGCAGAAACAAAGAATCGGCACTTCGGCATCTTGTTAATAGGTTAGTTCCAGAAAATGCACGAATATGACATAAAGTGTGCATAAAACATGTAGGTATCATCAATAATATGGCATAGAACATAAGAAATTATCGATACGTCGGAGACGTATCAAGCATCCCCAAGCTTAGTTCTGCTCGTCCCGAGCAGGTAAAACGATAACAAAGATAATTTCTGAAGTGATATGCCATCATAACCTTGATCATACTATTTGTAAACATATGTAGTGGATGCAGCGATCAAAACAATGGTGATGACATGAGTAAACAAGTGAATCATAAAGCAAAGACTTTTCATGAATAGTACTTAAAGACAAGTATTAATAAGTCTTGCATAAGAGTTAACTCATAAAGCAATAAATCAAAGTAAAGGTATTGAAGCAACACAAAGGAAGATTAAGTTTCAGCGGTTGCTTTCAACTTGTAACATATATATCTCATGGATATTGTCAACATAGAGTAATATAACAAGTACAATATGCAAGTATGTAAGAATCAATGCACGGTTCACACAAGTGTTTGCTTCTTTGGGTGGAGAGAGATAGGTGAACTGACTCAACATAAAAGTAAAGAGAATGGTCCTTCAAAGAGGAAAGCATCGATTGCTTTGTGCTAGAGCTTTTATTTTGAAAACATGAAACAATTTTGTCAACGGTAGTAATAAAGCATATGAGTTATGAAAGTTATATCTTACAAGTTGCAAGTCTCATGCATAGTATACTAATAGTGCCCGCACCTTGTCCTAATTAACTTGGACTACCGGATCTTTGCAATGCACATGTTTTGACCAAGTGTCACAATGGGGTACCTCCATGCCGCTCGTACAAAGGTCTAAGGAGAAAGCTCGCATTTTGGAGTTCTCGCTTTTGATTATTCTCAACTTAGACATCCATACCGGGACAACATGGACAACGAGATAATGGACTCCTCTTTTATGCATAAGCATGTGGCAACAATTATTATTCTCATATGAGATTGAGGATATGTGTCCAAACTGAAACTTCCACCATGAATCATGGCTTTAGTTAGCGGCCCAAAGTTCTTCTCTAACAACATGCATGCTCCAACCATGAAGGTGGTAGATCTCTCTTGCTTCGGACAAGACGGACATGCATAGCAACTCACATGATATCCAACAAAGAATAGTTGATGGCGTCCCCGAAACATGGTTACCGCTCAACAAGCAACTTAATAAGAGATAAAGTGCATAAGTACATATTCAATACTACAATAGTTTTTAAGCTATTTGTTCCCATGAGCTATATATTGCAAAGGTGAATGATGGAGTTTTAAAGGTAGCACTCAAGCAATTTACTTTGGAATGGCGGGTAAATACCATGTAGTAGGTGGGTATGGTGGACACAAATGGCATAGTGGTTGGCTCAAGTATTTTGGATGCATGAGAAGTATTCCCTCTCGATACAAGGTATAGGCTAGCAAGGCTATTTGAAACAAACACAAGGATGAACGGTACAGCAAAACTCACATAAAAGACATATGGTAAACATTATAAGACTCCATACCGTCTTCCTTGTTGTTCAAAACTCAATACTAGATGTTATCTAGACTCTAGAGAAACCAAATATGCAAACCAAATTAGTAAGCTCTAGGTATTTCTTCATTAATGGGTGCAAAGTATATGATGCAAGAGCTTAAACATGAGCACAACAATTGCCAACTATCAAATTATCCAAGACATTTTAGAGTTACTACATGTAGCATTTTCCAATTCCAACCATATAACAATTTAACGAAGGAGAAACTTCGCCATGAATACTATGAGTAGAGCCTAAGGACATATTTGTCCATATGCAACAACGGAGCGTGTCTCTCTCCCATAAAGTGAATGCTAGGATCCATTTTATTCAAACAAAACAAAAAACAAAAACAAACCGACGCTCCAAGCAAAGTACATAAGATGTGGCCGAATAAAAATATAGTTTCGGGGGAGGAACCTGATAATGTTGTCGATGAAGAAGGGGATGCCTTGGGCATCCCCAAGCTTAGACGCTTGAGTCTTCTTAATATATGCAGGGGTGAACCACCGGGCATCCCCAAGCTTAGAGCTTTCACTCTCCTTAATCATATTGCATCATACTCCTCTCTTGATCCTTGAAAACTTCCTCCACACCAAACTCGAAACAACTCATTAGAGGGTTAGTGCATAATAAAAATTCACATGTTCAGAGGTGACACAATCATTCTTAACACTTCTGGACATTGCATAAAGCTACTGGACATTAGTGGATCAAAGAAATTCATCCAACATAGCAAAAGAGGCAATGCGAAATAAAAGACAGAATCTGTCAAAACAGAACAGTCCGTAAAGATGTATTTTATTAGGCCACCAGACTTGCTCAAACGAAAATGCTCAAATTGAATGAAAGTTGCGTACATATCTGAGGATCACTCACGTAAATTGGCATAATTTTCTGAGTTACCTACAGAGAATTAGACCCAGATTCGTGACAGCAAAGAATTCTGAAACTGCGCAGTAATCCAAATCTAGTACTTACTTTTCTATCAAAGACTTTACTTGGCACAACAAAACATAAAACTAAGATAAGGAGAGGTTGCTACAGTAGTAAACAACTTCCAAGACACAAATAAAAACAAAGTACTGTAGGTAAAAACATGGGTTGTCTCCCATAAGCGCTTTTCTTTAACGCCTTTCGGCTAGGCGCGAAAGTGTAACTCAAGTGTTGTCGAAGGGTGGTGCACCTACAGCGGGGTTTGGAGTTTTCTCAACCATGCAAAGTATATTGGATACATAAGTTTCAGCGTCTCCCTTTTCATTAGTCTTGGGCTTGCTACTCTCATCAAACAAATTTTCAGGAACAAGCCAAGCATAGTTATGTTCTAGTGCATCATTCATAGCTAGGAGTTTACATGGTATTGGTGCTTTGATCTCCCCACCATCATTAATATTATTAGTGTATCTTATTCTATCCATGTCCATCTTTTCAAGGAGACTAACAAAATTAGTATGAGAACCAAGCATATTAAATTTAGCAAAGACCTTTCTAGCTTCTCTTGCTAGACCACCAAATTCTCTAAGAAGGGTTTCTAAAACAAAATCTTTCTTTCCCCCTCTTCCATATCACCAAGTGTAAGAAACATGTGTTGGATTATAGGATTGAGATTAACAAATTTAGTTTCCAACGAGCGAACTAAATCAGCGACAGACCATTTCATAAGTGGGAGCAAGGTCTACCAAGTGTCTATCTTCAAAATCTTCAATGGTACTAACATGGGTGAAAAATTCTTCTATATTGTTCCTCCCACTTATAGACCCTTGTCCTACCGGTATGTTCTTTGCGGTAAAATCAAAAGGAAACATGATGAAATAAGTAAAGTAAATGCAAGTAACTAATTTTTTTGTGTTTTTGATATAGCAAACAAGACAGTATGTAAAGTAAAGCTAGCAACTAATTTTTTTTGTGTTTTGATATAATGCAGCAAACAAAGTAGTAAATAAAATAAAGCAAGACAAAAACAAAGTAAAGAGATTGAGAAGTGGAGACTCCCCTTGCAGCGTGTCTTGATCTCCCCGGCAACGGCGCCGTGAAAAAGAGCTTGATGGCGTGTATTTCACACGTTCGTTGGGCAACCCCAAGAGGAAGGTATGATGCGCACGAGCAGCAAGTTTTCCCTCGAAAAGAAACCAAGGTTTATCGAACCAGGAGGAGCCAAGAAGCACGTTGAAGGTTGATGGCGGCGGGATGTAGTGCGGCGCAACACCGGAGATTCCGGCGCCAACGTGGAACCTGCACAACACAACCAAAGTACTTTGCCCCAACGAAACGAGTGAGGTTGTCAATCTCACCGGCTTGCCGTAACAAAGGATTAACCGTATTGTGTGGAAGATGATTGTTTGCAGAGAAAACGAGTAAAAACAAGTATTGCAACAGATTTGTATTTCAGTATTTAAAAGAATGGACCGGGGTCCACGAGTTCACTAGAGGTGTCTCTCCCATAAGATAAAAGCATGTTGGGTGAACAAATTACGGTCGGGCAATTGACAAATAGAGAGGGCATAACAATGCACATACATGACATGATAAGTATAGTGAGATTTAATTGGGCATTACGACAAAGTACATAGACCGCCATCCAACCGCATCTATGCCTAAAAAGTCCACCTTCAGGTTATCATCCGAACCCCTCCGAGTATTAAGTTGCAAAGCAACGGACAATTGCATTAAGTATGGTGCGTAATGTAATCAACAACTACATCCTCGGACATAGCGCCAATGTTTTATCCCTAGTGGCAACAAGCACAACACAACCTTAGAACTTTTCGTCATCTGTCCCGGTGTCAATGCAGGCATGAACACACTATCGAGCATAAGTACTCCCTCTTGGAGTTAAAAGTAAAAACTTGGCTAGAGCCTCTACTAGAAACGGAGAGCATGCAAGATCATAAAAAACACATGTATAATAACTTGATAATTAACATGACATAGTATTCTCTATCCATCGGATCCCGACAAACACAACATATAGAATTACAGATAGATGATCTTGATCATGTTAGGCAGCTCACAAGATCCAACAATGAAGCACAATGAGGAGAAGACAACCATCTAGCTACTGCTATGGACCCATAGTCCAGGGGTGAACTACTCACACATCACTCCGGAGGCGACCATGGCGGTGTAGAGTCCTCCGGGAGATGAATCCCCTCTCCGGCAGGGTGCCGGAGGCGATCTCCTGGATCCCCCGAGATGGGATCGGCGGCGACGGCGTCTCGATGAGGTTTTCCGTATCGTGGCTCTCGATGCGGGGGTTTCGTCACGGAGGCTTTAAGTAGGCGGAAGGGCAAGTCAAGAGGCGGCACGGGGGCCCACACCATAGGCCGGCGCGGCCGGGGGTGGGCCGCGCCGCCCTAGGGTTTGGCCACCCCGTGGCCCCTCTTCGTCTCGTCTTCGGACTTCCGGAAGCTTCGTGGAAAAATAGGCCCCTGGGCTTTGATTTCGTCCAATTCCGAGAATATTTCGTTACTAGGATTTCGAAACCAAAAACAGCTAGAAAACGAGCAAGCGGCACTTCGGCATCTTGTTAATAGGTTAGTTCCAGAAAATGCACGAATATGACATAAAGTGTGCATAAAACATGTAGGTATCATCAATAATATGGCATAGAACATAAGAAATTATCGATACGTCGGAGACGTATCACACCTTGCTATTTTCTAGTTCATTGCTAACTTTAAGAGATTGAACATTTTGGTTTGCATTCCCTGCTCTGTAGATGTAGCCATCATAACTTCTATCTTGCTCAGTCGTTGTTACAAAAATTATAGGTATTATAGTAACATCCTGCTATTATTTAGTTCATGGCCAATTTTAAGTAATTGCACATGTTGGTTCGCATTCATCGCTCTATAGCTTTTGGCATCGTAACTTCTATATTTGGTTTACATTGCCTGCTCTCGTAGATCTAGCCATCATAACTTTATCCTGCTCAGTCGTTGTTACAAAAATTATGGCCTGCTACTATGTTGTTTGTGCCAATTTTTTACTCCATGAACATGTTGACTTGCATTCCCTGTACTACAGGTGATGCCATTGTTTTGTATCTACTTCATTGTAAGCTAACAAAGTAAGGACTTAGTTTGGCATGCTATCACTCGCTATCTAGCCTCGTAGTACAAATAAACTTGTCATACTACTAGATAATAATTTTGCGTGCCATCTTGTTCTTCAAAAGCTGCATTATTGACTTGTTTCTCCGACTTGGCATGACGCTCACATACGGAATGCTCGAACATATTGGTTTGCATTCCCTCTTATACAAGTTCACGAGTGATCCCACTATATTCCGTATCCGGTCCATCCTAAGCTCCAACATTAACTATCCTCTATGTGTTGCTCATTACAGGTTTATATCCCGAAACATCTTGATTTGCATCCCCTTCACTACAAGTTCAGGAGTATTATTTAGTTCACGGCCAAAATGAAGTAATTGCACTTGGCACATGTTGGTTCACATTCCCTCCTCTTTAGCTTTTGCCATCGTAACTTCTATTTTTGGTTTACATTCCCTGCTCTCGTAGATGTAGCCATCATAACTTCATCTTGCTCGATCGTTGTTACAAAATTAATAACCTGCTACTATGTTGTTCATGCCAATTTTGTACTCCCTGAACATGTTGGTTTGCATGGGACTCGACAGGTAGTAAGTCTCGCTTGTTTCATTCTAACATGCTCGTTATATTGGCTGTTGGTATGCGGCATGCACTCTTTGTTTGCTTATTGTGCGCATTACAATGATCTTGTTATAACGACGAAATGATGAGTTCCAAATTCTTTGGCAAACAATATTGTAGTGTCTTTGCCTTTCCATTGTTGTTGTCTTAACTTGTAATGTCTTTGTTTCAGATATAGGTGCTGCATGGACAACTTAAAAGATTGCCGGATCGCTTCATTGTATTGCTAGGTTTAATTACCATTCAATTTCTCTGGGTTCCGTAATATTTTTTCAAAGCCGTGCGAGTCGATGTAATATTTAGTTAGTTTTTATAGTTCTTTCGCGCATTTTTTCTTTG
Source organism: Lolium rigidum (assembly GCF_022539505.1). Taxonomy (NCBI): domain Eukaryota; kingdom Viridiplantae; phylum Streptophyta; class Magnoliopsida; order Poales; family Poaceae; genus Lolium; species Lolium rigidum. Next base: position 168,329,559 of record NC_061509.1, on the reverse strand, counting down.
TTGCTTGTGGTAAGTGAGGCTATCCGACAGAAATCATTGCTGCGTAAATATTCTCAGTATCTAAATCACGAATTCCCATCCCTTAAATGGCCCAATTAACCGAAATCACGTATGTGCCGGCCCGCAAAATCCTAAAGCGCCTATTATGACGGCATATAAACATCAACTAAACGGGCTAGCCCACTTACTTATTGGGCCAGCCCACTTGATTTACGGTGGACCCCACACTCTAATTGGGCCGGCCCACTTGCTTTAAGGTGGACCCCACCCACTACTGGGCCGGCCCACTAACTAGTTGGGCCAGCCAATTGCTTTTGTGGTGGATCCCACATACTAAATGGGCCGGCCCGTTAACGAGAAAGTGGGACCCACTAGTGCTTTTGGCCCGGCCCACTGTCTTGTTTGGCCTGCCCACTTGCTACAAGGTGGACCCCACATACTAAATGGGCCGGCCCTTTAAGAGGAAAGTGGGACCCACCTGCGTTTTTGGCCCGGCCCACTAGCGTGTTGGGCCGGCCCACTTGCTATATGGTGGACCCCACATACTAAATGGGCCGGCCCTTTAAGAGGAAAGAGGGACCCACCTGTGTTTTTGGCCCGACCCACTAGCGTGTTGGGCCGGCCCACTTGCTATATGGTGGACCCCACATACTAAATGGGTCGGCCCTTTAACTCGGAAAGTGGGACCCACTGTGTTTTTGGCCCGCCCACTATCTTGTTGGGCCGGCCCACTTGCCGTATGGTGGACCCCACATACTAAATGGGTCGGCCCATTAACGGAAAGTGGGACCCACTGTGCTTTTGGCCCGGCCCACTGGCTTGTTGGGCCGGCCCATTTGCTCTAATGTGGACCCCACATACTAAATGGGCCGGCCCGATAGCAGGAAAGTGGGACCCACATGCTAATTGGGTCGGCCCAATAACTTCTTGGGCCGGCCCACTTGCTTTAAGGTGGACCCCACATGGTAAATGGGCCGGGCCGATAACATGAAAGTGGGTCCCACATGTTTTGTGGGCCGGCCCTTTTGCTCGTTGACCGGTCAAACGAGTGCATTCGGCCCGCCCACATGCTTAGTGGGCCGGCCCATTAATCTTTTGACCGATCAACCTTAGAGGTTAGGCCCGGCCCACGTAACTAATGGACCAGCCCAACTATATAGTTGACCGGTCAAACTAAGTCGAGCTGGCCCGGCCCGCAAACTTAATGGGCCGGCCCGCTTAAGACGTGGCGAGGCCTCGTGTGGGCCTACCATCTACCACGGGGTTTCGACGGTTAACGCCGTTAGCCGCCGGTTAACGGCGTCGCCACGTGTCGGCTTGCATGACGTCGGCAGTCAACGGGCTCCGGAAACACTTCGCAACGGTCCGATTTTCCGTGGCGGAAGGGCGCCCAAGCGCGACGGACCGAAAAAATCGTCGTAGGACTTTGCCTGAGGCAGTTTCGACAACGGAACCCATATCGTCGGGTTAGGCCCATAGGCGACGAAAAATACCCCTTAGCGGACGATTTTGAGACGTTGTCGATCAGAACTTTTCTTGTAGTGAAAATGCACCTCGATGAGCTTGTGCCATGGGACCGTTAGGTGATTGATCAGGTAGGCCGCGAGATTAGTTGTTGCCCCTTCGACAGTTTTTGGCCCGAGCATGCCCGCGGTGTCCATAGTCATGAACGAATTGGAAAGATTTGAAGTGATTTCCATCGCATCATCTTCCGAAAGTTGAGGAATTCATGGCCGATATCTTCCTGAACCTTGGTTGTTGTGAGACGCGCTTCCATGTGATGCTCTACATCGCTCGCTAGACTGGTCAGCTGCATGCCGGCGTCGATCGAGATCAGCTTGCTCATTCGCCAGCCGAACCCGATTTCTTTCCAAGATAGTGTGATATGCATTGAGGGTCCCTGCTGAAACTCCAGAGGGGACTCAAGTGTTATTGGCTATAGCAGTACGGGCAATTTCCCACTCTTCCTCGGTGATAGTGTAGTCACTATTATCGTTGCTAGCGCTATTCTCAACATTGTGGCGTCCTCGTCGATTAACGCGTGGGGTGTGTTCACCTTCCGAAGGTGGTTCTTCATTGACTGAGTTGAGGATAGCGTAGATTTGATGATGCGCCACCCTCCAGGTGGCTGCCCTGGCGATATTGTCGATACTTTCTTCATCCGAAGAGTACTTGGCGCTGCAGACGAACGGCGTGTAATCCGAACCTATCCCGTGCTGAGACTGGAGTTTATGTGGTCGATCCTATAGCTGATGAAGCCAAAGTCCTTGACATGTTGGGGGCGAATGGATCAGGTAGCCGAAGGATGCCCTCGGCATCGACGCGTAGTGGACGCTCCCGAACGTCATATCCAACCCACCGCGTAGGCTCGAGAAGATCGAACGAGACGAGTCCTTGTGCGGAGTAAACTCGAAGGACCCAAAACGAATCGATTTCCCAAAGCATGGTGATGAAGGAGCCGACGATGGCGTCGGCGATGCTGGTGGAGTCGTAGATGACTGATACGTCTCAAAAGTATCTATAATTTTGTATGCTCCATGCTTGTTTTACACCAATTCATATTTGTTTTGCTTACATTTCGTTGCACTGTTACATGATTTCCGGCACTAACCAATTAACAAGATGCCACCGTGCGAGTTCCCTATTTTTTCTTGTTTTTGTATTTCAGAAAAGTTGTGCAGGAAATATTCTCGGAATTGGATGAAACAACAGCCGAAGTTAATATTTTACCGAAACGAAGATAAAGTCCGGAGAGGGGTTGAGGAAGTGCCACAGGGCGGCCAGACCCACCCTTGGCGCGGCCTGGCCTTAGCTCGCGCTGAGGGGGGTGTGCCCCCCAGGCACCCCACCGACCTAAATCCTCCGCCTATTTGTACATCTTCTCGGGAAAACCCTAGATACACGAGCCTCCATCAATGAAAAGTTTCGTCGCGGACGCCATCGCAGAACCCATCTCGGGGGGTTCTGAAGCTCTTCCCGGCACCCTGCTGGAGGGGGAAATCATCACCGGAGGCATCTACATCGCCATGCCCGCCTTAGAAGTGATGCGTGAGTAGTTCATCCCTGGACTATTGGTCCATAGAAGTAGCTAGATGGTTGTCTTCTCCACTTTGTGCTTCATTTTTAGATCTTGTGAGCTGCCCTACATGATCCAGATCATCTTTATGTAATCCTATATGTTCTGTTTGTTGGGATCCGATGAATATTGTATACTATGTTTAGATTGATTATATATTCATGTCATATGTTATTTTTTATCTTGCATGCTCTCTGTTGCTAGTAGAAATTCTGGCCAAGTGGACACTTGTGACTCCAGGAGGGGGTATTTATCCTCGATAGTAGGCTCATGCCTCTAGTTTTCTGGGAGAGTGACAATAACTTCTAAGGTTGTAGATGTGATGTTGCTACTAGGGAGAAAACAACAATGTTTTATCCGAGGGTAATTCAATTGTTTACTTTACACACATTGCTTAATGCGATAATTTGTTGCCTGCAACATAACACTGAAAGGGGCTCGGCCGATAAACGGAAGGTGGATTATTAGTCATAGACGCAGTTGGATTACGGTCTATGTATTATGTTGTAATGCCCAATGAAATCTCGGAGTAATCATATTGTCATGTATGGTCGATACTCTGTCAATTGCCCAGTTGTAATTTGTTCACCCGACATGCTATTTATCTTTACGGAGAGACACCTCTAGTGAATTGTGGACCCCGGTCTTGTTTCCTTTACTGATAAATTCTATTGCAATCCTATTATGTTTACTTTCTGCAAAACATCTATTTCCACTCGATATTAATCCTTTGTGTTTAGCAAACCAGTGAAATTAACAACCTCACTGTAAGTTGGGGCAAAGTACTTTGGTTGTGTTGTGTGCAGGTTCCACGTTGTTGCTGACGTCGGTAGTGCGCCCTGCCACTAGTCAGCTAGCAACACCTTCAGAAGTCACGCCTTTCTCCTACTGCTCGATTAAACCTTGGTTTCTTACAGAGGGAAAACTTGCTACTGTGCTCATCATACCTTCCTCTTGGGGTTCCCCAACAGTGTGAAGTTGGTGTTACGATAAGCACCATGAAGCTCTTTTTATGGCGCCGTTGCCGGGGAGAAAGAGGATTTCTGCAAGGGGAGTCTCTCATCTCCAATCTCTTTACTTTGTTATAGTTTTTCGTAGTTTACTTTATTTTGTCTTATTTTCTTCTTATTATAAAAAACACAAAAAAATAGTTTCTATTATAGCTGTTATTTCTGTTGCTTCGTTTATTCCATGCTTACTTTCCATGTTGATGTTTCTTGTTTTTTTATTTTCAATGGTTAGGCTTAATGGAAAACAACAACAAAAAATTAGAGAGCTTTATAGTATTTATCTTTAGTTAGGACATGAAGTGTTCGAAGAGAAAATTTAAAAACCTATGGAACTTTATTTGCATGCTAATGGCAATATTATTAGTACGAATTCTCTAAACACCATTATTGCTAATGCTATGAAAAATTCTAAACTTGGGGAAGCTAGTTTTCATGAAAATGATATTTTTACTTCCCCCGCTTTATAGGGAAAATTTGCAATGATGATTACAATGATGAATATGATATTTTCAGTCCACCTACTATTGAGGAGAAAATTAATTATGATTATAATATGTCTCCTCTATCTGATGATTATGGTGATGAGAATAATAATGATAGCTATTTTGTTGAATTTGCTCCAACTACAATTAATAAGAATGACTATGCTTATGTCGATAGTAATAATTATTTTATTCATGTGGCTCATGATAAGAAAGTTTTATGTGATATTTATTTTGTTGATTTTATTCATGATGCTACTGAAAATTATTATGAGGGAGGAAAATATAGTTGTATAAGTTTTCAAGATACTAAAACACCTCTCTATATGCTGAAAGTTTTGAAGTTACTCTTGTTTTATCTTCTTATGTGTGTCACTTTGTTCTTTGTGAATTTATTTGTGTACAAGATTCCTACGCATAGGAAGTGGGCTACACTTCAATATGTTTTGAATTTTCTTCTTGATGCTTCTTCATTTGATAATACTTGATGCTCGCACTTTTTCTGGGTCTAGCTGAAAGGCGTTAAAGAAAATCACTCTTGGGAGATAACTCATGTTTATTTATAGTAATTTTTATTTTGTTGAGTCTTGGAAGTTATTACCTCCGTAATAACCTCTCCTTATCATTTTTATTTCATTTTTGTGCCAAGAATATCCTCTAATAAGGAGAAAGTAAGATTTGGAGAAGTTGCTGATTATGTGTTGTTGCCATAAAAATTCGTAAAAATAGCCAGAGCGCAATTTTCAGCTGTCATTTTTTTATCTAACTTTCCCTAATTGACCACTTTTCGAGATGAGCAATAGAGGATTCTCAAAAAACTCGATCTTTACCTGATGTTCTGTCTTGACAGATTTCTGCACTATTTGCATTTGCCTCTTAAATCTCTTTCTTTTGAGTTCTTTTGATCAAAGAGCTTTTTGAAGAGTTGCACAGTAGCTAATGCTTTAATAGATGCTTGATATATGTTAGTACTGAACCCAATTGGATTTGTTTATTTTAGTTGTACTAATGTTGCTAATAGAGAATTGTGTGAAGTTTTGTATGAAGGACGTTTTCAAGTGTAGGTAGAGAAGAATGATGTGATGAGATGAAGAATCGACAAAAGCTCAAGCTTGGGGATGCCCCTGCACCCCAAGAGGTACAAACTTAAAAGCCTGGGGATGCCTAAGGCATCCCCTCTTCATCAACAAAGCAACATGTCATCTCTCGATGCGCTATATTTTTATTGCTTAATATGATATGTGTTGTTCTTGGAGCGTCTTTATTTTTGTTTTATTTTTGTTTTGTTTTGTTTACTGTAGCATATGTTGGATCCCGGTACATTTATTTTGGAGAAATACCCACTTCGTTTTAATTGCATAGAACACTCTAGTTTTCGTTGTTATTGTTCTGCGAGTGTTCTAATTTTTTAGTACTGCGTTTAGCTCTTGTTCTTGCACTTGAATTTTGTTCAGAGCTCGTTAGTATTCTTTATTAATTTATGATTAGCCCTCTGGTCTATATTTTATTTAATCTCTGAGAGCTATTTCAAATAAGTTTATTGGTTTTGGATACGATTAAAATATTTCATGACTATAGTGATGCAAAAAGGAGCTTGTCTAGACTGTGGCATAGACTTTAGATTGTCATGTTGGATGTTATTATTTTCATATGCTTAGTATTTATTGTTCTAGCATGACTTGTTTCAAATGTCTGAGAGTGCATAATGTGTCATTGAAAGAATCATGTGTTGTTTCCATCATAAAAGCATAATATTGTGGTATTCTCCTTTGATGCTTTATTGGGTTGACTTGGCGCATGCTTATACCATGTGATGACTATAACCAGTCAACTAAAGCCTCTATGATCATTTAGTTTTTTACTTGTAATATCAAGTTATGCTTTGATTGATAATGTTTTGTCGCTATGCATGATTGTGGACATTACTTCTCTCTTAGTTGGTCGCTCCCAGTCTTTTGCTAGCCTTCGCGTGTGCTGAGTATGATCTCTACTCGTGCATCCAACCACCATGAAACAAAGTTTGCCAATTGTGTCTACCATATATACTTAGTAGCATTATTGCTATTCCAAGTAATTCATCGTGTTTTTATTTATCTTCCAAATTAAATTTTGGCATGAGAAAATTAGTCAGTAAAGCTCTCACGAACTTGATGGCAAATTTACTTTCTTGCACTTAATAAATTTGATCATTGTTCCTATCTTATGAAGTTTATGTGGTTGCAAATTTCGAGTTGGGAGTTAGTAGAACCATGCTTTCATGGGGAACAATTTCGACATTGCACTTATATTTAGTTGATGTCATGTTGTTTTGTTTATGGATGCCTAGCGGCGCGAAATAAAATGGAAACTTATAAGTCCATGGAGTTTGTATATGAGTTAGAGAAACGCCTAGGCCGCTAATTTAAGCCATGCATCATTCATGGTGGAAATTTCCAGCTAAGCCATAGTGAGCATTCTATGAAGCATTTGCAATAAAAAGATATACCCATAGTAAATAAAAAATTGCTGATATACTCATTGTATGTTTGTCTTGTCATTTAAGCATGGGATTTATCCTACAATAGTACCTCCATATCATCGGGCAAGAGGTACCCCGTTGGCGGTTCTCAATGGTACATGTATACTTACAATGACAAGAAATTATTTGGAACCTAAGTTGAGTAGCATGAGGTTTAGGTACTCGTATTCAAGGGGCATGAGATTCAACTTGTGATTTGCAAGCATATAGCTCTTTTTTGACTCACATTAAGTTTAACCATTCAAGATGATTATGATAGGGGCAATGAGAGCTCAAAGCTAATAAGTACCATACTTTTTTGGAAGGTTTATAAAACTTATTTATCTTTCTTACTCTGCAAAGAGTCTCTCTTTTACTGTTATGTCGAGTCTTCATCTTCTACTTTATGCACCAATTAAGAGAGCATAGTTGTCGTTCTTAGTGCAATGTGCACAGTCCAAAAATTATTATTGATTGATTATGATTGTGACTATTGCTTGTTCTCAAATTACTTGTATCTACTCACCCTCTGAACTTTGAAGGTGTCCTAGCATTTATGTTTTGCTATTCCATAAAGGACATGTTGAGTACCACTTTGTTATGTTTACTCTATGAGCATAAACACACAGTTGCTTTCAATGCACTATTATTCATGATCCTTTGTTTGACTTACTCCTCATGTTATAACATAGTTGCTAAGTTCTATTGAATTATATCTATCATGCCTATGTTTAGAGTACTTAGATCCCTGCTCACAATGCTTTACATGCTTGATCAAGATTGTGTTGGCTTCATGTCACCTCAAAAAACCTCAAAAATTATTTTTATTATCACTTACCTACTCGAGGATGAGCAGGAGTTAAGCTTGGGGATGCTTGATACGTCTCAAACGTATCTATAATTTTTGATGATCCATGCTTGTTTTACACCAATTCATATATGTTTTGCTTACACTTAGTTGCACTTTTACATGATTTCCGGCACTAACCCATTAACAAGATGCCACAGTGCCAGTTCCCTGTTTTCTGTTGTTTTTGTATTTCAGAAAAGTTGTATAGGAAATATTCTCGGAATCGGACGAAACAAAAGCCGAAGTAAATATTTTACCGAAACAAAGACAGAGTCCAGAGGGGTCTCAAGGAAGTGCCACAAGGCGGCCAGACCCACCGTTGGCGCGGCCTGGCCTTGGCCCGCGCCGAGGGGGGTGTGGGCCCCCAGGCACCCCACCGACCTAAATCCTTCGCCTATTTATACATCTTCTCGGGAAAACCCTGGATACCCGAGCCTCCATCCACGAAAAGTTCCATCGCGGCCGCCATCGTAGAACCCATCTCGGTGGGTTCTGAATCTCTTCATGGCACCCTGCCAGAGGGGGAAATCATCGCCGAAGGCATCTACATCGCCATGCCCGCCTCCGAAGTGATGCGTGATTAGTTCATCCCTGGACTATGGGTCCATAGCAGTAGCTAGATGGTTGTCTTCTCCACTTTGTGCTTCATGTATAGATATTGTGAGCTGCGCTACATGATCAAGATCATCTTTATGTAATTCTATATGTTTTGTTTGCTGGGATCCGATGAATATTGTATACTATGTTGAGATTGATTATATATTCATGTCATATGTTATTTTTAATCTTGCATGCTCTCTGTTGCTAGTAGATACTCTGGCCAAGTGGACACTTGTGACTCCAAGAGGGGTATTTATGCTCGATAGTAGGTTCATGCCTCTAGTTTTCTGAGAGAGTGACAATAACTTCTAAGATCATGTGTGGTTGCTACTAGGGAGAAAACAATAATGTTTTATTTGAGGGTAATTCTATTATTTACTTTACACACATTGCTTAATGCGATAATCTGTTGCCTGTAACTTAATACTGAAAGGGGTTCACACAATAACCGGAAGGTGGATTATTAGTCATAGACGCAGTTGGATTACGTTCTATGTATTATGTTGTAATGCACAATCAAATCTCATAGTAGTCTTGTCATGTATAGTCGATATTCTGTCAATTGCCTAGCTGTAATTTGTTCACCCATCATGCTATTTATCTTTATGGAGAGACACCTCTAGTGAACTGTGGACCCCGATCATGTTTCCTTTACTGATAAATTCTACTGCAATCCTATTATGTTTACTTTCTGCAAACATCTCTTTCCACTCGGTACGTCTAATCATTTGTGTTCAGCAAACCGGTGAGATTGACAACCTCACTGTAAGTTGGGGCAAAGTACTTTGGTTGTGTTGTGTGCAGGTTCCACGTTGTTGCTAACGCCGGTAGTGCGCCCTGCCACTAGTCAGCTAGCAACACCTTCAGAAGTCACGCCTTTCTCCTACTAGTCGATTAAACCTTGGTTTCTTACTGAGGAAAAACTTGCTACTTTGCTCATCATACCTTCCTCTTGGGGTTCCGCAATAGTGTGAAGTTGGCGTTACGATAAGCACCATCAATGACATAATCGAAGCAGCCGATGACGCACCTTGTGTCGATAGGTTTCCCACAGACGGTGCCAATTGATGAGGGTGCTCCTCGGCAATGCCCATCATGAGGGGCTTAGGGTTGACAGAATCCTGCAGGCTGACACGAGACATCGGATACCAAACAAACGGGGAGAGAGATTTACCCAGGTTCGGGTCCCTCGATGAGGTAACCCTTACTTACTGCTTGTCTGATCTTGATTATCAAATATATCGGGTTACAATGGGATAGCCGTAGGCTTATGGTTGTGATCTCGTCGAGAGGCTAAGATTCTAAGGATCTAGCTCCTGACTTGCGGTGAATCTATGTGTTGAAGTTGTCCTCCGGCATACCCTCTCCTGGCCCTTATATTGCAGGCCAGGTCCCAAGAGTTCTGTCCGGACTCGAGTAGGTTATAAAAGAGATCTACTCTAATCTTTCCTTGTTTAACATCTTCTTGCCTTGTTCGTCAAGAATCCTTCTTCGGGTGAGTCTCCTTTACTGGAACCGACATATGGGCCCATCCTGGTCATTGGGCAATCTTCATGGGCCCCTGGTTGAGCCGTAGGAGGTAGCCTAATGTTCGTTACCCGAAGTGTAATGCCCACATCAGCGTCCCTCCTTCGTTAGCTGTACTTATGTTTCCCTGGCCACTAAACGTTTCCTCTCTTTTACCCAAGTTCTTATCCTATACTCTCACAAACAGTTGGACAGAGGTTTGTCGTCGGGTAAAAGGCGTTGACCGTCCCGCGACGGTAATGCGCTGGAGAGTGGGGCCGCATTGGGCCGGGTCCGGAAATGACACATATGATCCACAATCTCTCACCCGTAGCATTTGACCGTTACTAGATAACTAGTGGGCCTCTTTATAAAGGAACAGTTATGCTGCTACAGCCAATGGCAGGTAGGGACAATGCATGGATACGAGGGGATCCTCACAAAGAGCTCCACGTAGATTGCATGGACGAGTGGTTAAAAGAGTAAGGAATTCAAATTTTTGGAATTAACAAATGGAAAATATGTGTTTTATACAAAGAAATACATCTTTGCCTACATAAAATTATTCGCAATTCAAATATACACGAGTGAGCCAAATATGGCCTCATTCAGACAAACTATGTTTTTGGATGCCGATTTTGGAAGGGGTCGAGATTGAGTCGAACGCCTTGCAGCTTCATAGCTAGTAGCTCATTCTGAGAAGTGGTTTTGGGAAAAAGCTTCGGTACTCTATGTTTCTTAAAAATGAATTATGTGTGCCTAAGTTGACTCCGCACTAACCCTAAACCACGTGAAATCGTTGAATTTATGTAAAAGCAAAATATGGTGTTGCTACCCGGTGACAATGCCTCCGCTTGGCTGCCGTTCAATCCATCTTACAGATTCTCACTGCATGCAAATCAACTATCACCTGGCATGCTGCTAATTACCTACACAACCTGCAAAACCGCTACAAAGACTAGCGTCACCGACAATAGTGGCACCAAGCAAATCAATTATCACCTGGCATGCTTCTAATTACCTACACAACCTGCAAAACCGCTACAAAAGAACAGTGGCGCCAAGCGTCAATGGAAGGCTAGGCGCCTAAATACGGTAGCCACCATCAGAGACACATTTACAATGTTGCACCCGGCATTGGTTTTCCTACACAGCCACCAAAGGCCGAAAAGGGGTACTACCTCCACTAGTACAAAATCTCTACTTAGAGACGACGTGTTCAGCCGGTTTTATCCAAGTTTTTTGAAAGCTGGCTCTACAAGTAAACCTTAGACGGCCCGGGATAACAACCCATCTCTAAAACTTTTAGAATCGGGTTGTAATACTACGTGCTTCTAAGAATGGTCAGTTTGGAGTCGGACAGTATCAGCAACTGTCTCAGGGATGTCTCTTAAGCGGTTTCCAAAATACAAACCGCCTCGAAGACTGGTTGCCCTAAGACGGCCGGCACTAGAAACCGTCGCCTAGGTCAAATCTGAAAGCAGCTCAGCTCACCCGCCAGTTCGAGTGACCGTACAACGCAGTTCTTCCTCCTCTGGATTTATCTCTGGATTTCTCCAATCCTCTCTACATTTCTTCGTACGACGAAGTAGATTGTGCTTCTCTGTTATGTCTAGTTCGCACCCTAGGTTGATGTGAGATTTGTTCCTCTCTGTTTTTTCTCCATTTCATTTAGGGTTTTCCATCTCTTGTTTTTCTATTTTTTCTCACAATGTTGTTTTTATTTGATGTATTTTGTTGTATTTCAGCGATGGAGATGTGTCATTCCTGCAATCAGCCAGAGGGAAACTGTCATCGGTCAAAAAGGAAGGCATATTTGTTCTCCATCGTCATGAACCACTCACGCTTACACAACATTGTGGTGAGTAATTTGATCATAACTAGTGCCCCAAGTTACTCTAGTATGTGCAATTTAGGTCGTATTTATTTTAGTGACTTAGCTTAACCAAATTCATCTAGTCGATGATCCCGATTTAGTGTTATGTTTATCAGTTTGTGTCAGGTTACTGAAGTTATTCTTCAGTTCGTCAGACTATATGTATTCTACTTTATTTAGATCTCTCGTATCCTCAAAATTCCTATTATATACTTCTCGTGATTTATGTTAGAATATTATTACGTTAAAATAAAATATGCTTCTTCATTTTAACTTGTTAGTTTCCACAACTGCAAATGTATATATGTTATGGCAATTCATTTAGCTTTGATACATTTGGCTTCACTTCAATATTCATCTGTGTGTTAAATATTCATAGACATAAACATTTGTTTTTTGTTTTTTCTTCTCAGACTGTTCCTTGTCACTTCAAATCAAGTCTCAACTACTATGCCGATAAGTGTATACCTTGTATGGCCGCAAACCATAGGTTTGAGCTTTTTCTGGTGAAAATAGAAGATGTTACATACATAAGAGGCCCATTATGGAATTCCTTGTGTACGTCACACAACATTTCTCACGCTTCATATCTATTATATATTAAAAGTACATTACGGGTTAACCAGAAAATTAGAATTACGATAGAAATTACCACAAAAATCAGAAACATCTGACCGTCAATTTACTATCTAAACAAACCACAGCCAACAGATTATAGAGATAATTTATCGATAGTCGAGTTAAAAGAAATTTACCCACCAATGCCATAACTTAAGTTTCCCGTACCTTTTCAGTCTTATTGAGTCAATAATGCGTTCTTATCTAGGGTGTGCCCTAAAGAAAAAAATGAAGGCAGCCTCCTCCTCTCATCCTCACGCCGCCGTCATGTTCTCTGAGGGTTCCCGTCCTTTCCCATGAGTTTGATCTATACTTCTCTAATGTGTCGTTCTGGATCTTCACACTTAAGTTTGCACGTGCGTGCCGATTTACAATTGTCAAATCTGTGGATTGAGATGATCCTATCTTGCAAGCAGTCCAGCACCGGAGGCTAGACGATCCAGGCGCGACCTAACAAGTATACGTAATCTGGTATTGTACTCTGCTTTCCTGGCATCTATAATCCTTACGCTCAGCTTTGTGCATGCATCCTGATATGGTGCTCGGCTCAAGATGTAACAGGATTCTATGTTATGGATCAATTCCTGCGTCGAAGTCGCTAAAGTTGTCAGCAACCTGGACGAGGCACGCCTTCAAGTATGCGTTGGTGTGCTGGCCTATGAATCTGGCCAGTGAACTCACTAGCTTAATATACATGTACTGATTTTGAGAAGACAATGGGGAGCAAAAGATGAATGGCAAAAACATAGTTTTCATCTAGGTGACGAGTAACTCTGTCATTACTACTCCCTCCAAGCTCCTGCTTTGTAATCAAGTGCACCACAATCCTTTGCCGGCGAGCAGTGCCGTGCTACCAGCGGGAGTAAAATAAAAATGCTGACGTACAATTACTTGGAGTAAGGCATGCATAAGTGATTTGAGCGAGTTGCAGCTGCCGAAGAAGACCAATGACTCGCCTCGGCAAGAAGAAGTAAGGAACGTTTGTCATGTGTTCTGCAGTCATCGTGTAAAGAAGTCCAATCCTATGTCGGCCAAGAGTATTACATTGAAATTCGGATGACCTTCTACTTAATTACTGCTGATCTCTTTATGATACGGCTAAGCAGACAAGGAGAGGCCCTAGCACTAGGAACGGTGACTGCAGCTTCAACTTTTTTTTTGACAGGTGCAGCTTCAATTTCTACCTCTATGAGTTTTGCACTACAGTATTAGTCTGAAACAATTCATCCTGCATCTCGAGGTAGCAAATTATTAAATATTAGTAGCTAGGAAGTTTTCTCGGAGGGATTAGTTTGCCTTCTGTAATTCAGTGTGATTTCTCTTTTCATGGTCGTTTCCTGTTGGCTCTAGAGACGTCTCAAAAAAAATTCCGTCCAAAGTGTTACTACTTTCTCTTCATTTGTAGGTTTGTATTCTACAACCAAGATACAAGTATAAGGATAACATACCATGGTTTTATCGGGGACGTGAGCACTCTGGACTTTGGACCTGCCAATGAACTTCCTTGTCATTCCATTGCTTCTTCACCAGGTATAAAATACCACAATTAATGTCCATCCAACTATCCAAGTATTCAACTGAGGTGCTCGGCTCAAGATGTAACAGGATTCTAAGTTATGAATCAATTCCTGCGTCGAAGTCGCTAAAGTTGTCAGCAACCTGGACGAGGCACGCCTTCAAGTCTGCGTTGGTGTGCTGGCCTGTGAATCTGGCCAGTGAATTCACTAGCTTAATATATGAGTTTTGCACTACAGTATTAGTCTGTAACAATTCATCCTGCATCTCGAGGTAGAAAATTATTAAATATTAGTAGCTAGGAAGTTTTCTCAGAGGGATTTGTTTGCCTTCTGTAATTCAGTGTGATTTCTCTTTTCATGGTCGTTTCCTGTTGGCTCTAGAGACGTCTCAAATAATTTTCCGTCCAAAGTGTTACTACTTTCTCTTCATTTGTAGGTTTGTATTCTACAACCAAGATACAAGTATAAGGATAACATACCATGGTTTTATCGGGGACGTGAGCACTCTGGACTTTGGACCTGCCAATGAACTTCCTTGTCATTCCATTGCTTCTTCACCAGGTATAAAATACCACAATTAATGTCCATCCAACTATCCAAGTATTCAACTGAGGTGCTCGGCTCAAGATGTAACAGGATTCTAAGTTATGAATCAATTCCTGCGTCGAAGTCGCTAAAGTTGTCAGCAACCTGGACGAGGCACACCTTCAAGTCTGCGTTGGTGTGCTGGCCTGTGAATCTGGCCAGTGAACTCACTAGATTAATATACATGTACTGATTTTGAGAAGAAAAGGGGGAGCAAAAGATGAACGGCAAAAATATAGTTTTCATCTAGGTGACGAGTTACTCTGTCATTATTACTCCCTCCAAGCTCCTACTTTGTAATTAAGACCTTCTACTTAATTACTGCTGATCTCTTTATGCTACGGCTAAGCAGACAAGGAGAGGCCCTAGCACTAGGAACCGTGACTGCAGCTTCAACTTTTTTTTGACAGGTGCAGCTTCAATTTCTATCTCTATGAGTTTTGCACTACAGCATTGTCTGTAACAAACTAACAGTTGTTAGCTAATTCATCCTGCATCTCGAGGTAGTAAATTATTAAATATTACTAGCTAGGAAGTTTTCTCAGAGGGATTTGTTTGCCTTCTGTAATTCAGTGTGATTTCTCTTTTCATGGTCGTTTCCTGTTGGCTCTAGAGACGTCTCAAATAATTTTCCGTCCAAATTGTTACTACTTTCTCTTTGTTTGTAGGTTTGTATTCTACAACCAAGATACAAGTATAAGGATAACATGCCATGGTTTTATTGGGGACGTGAGCACTCTGGAGTCTGGACTTTGGACCTTCCAATGAACTTCCTTGTCATTCCATTGCTTCTTCACTAGGTATAAAATACCACAATGCATGTCCATTCAAGTATTCAACTGATTATAGTTGCTAGAGTCATCATGTTAGCTTTGTTTCAAGATAAATTATCATAGTTGAGCTATTATCTATGGCATTCTTTGTCCTCTGATATGTCCTAGCAAAATAACAGTGTGGTCATACAACAAACTAAAATATGGAAGCCAAAATATGTGTCTGTGTTTACAACTATATGTTTTATAATTAAATACAAGTATAACATTATTTAAAGCTCTCATTTATTTTTCACCCCTAAATTCAAAACTAAATAGCACACCATATATTATTTTTCTGTGATATATATTGTTTACAAGGTCGGAGAGGAAACATTAAAATATATCGTGGACATACGATTGCAAACACATATATTGTTATTTCCAACATAATGTTGTCAATTTGTATACAATAATGTTATTGCTAACATATAAATTTATACGCGTGTATGGAATAACTCAAAAAATGCTAATAAGCAGTATATATTCATGACTATATCTAGATAAGTCACTACTGATATATCATCGTATAAGCCAGGTCTTAGGTAATTTCTTCAAAGTGGTTATATGAGTTCTCACTGAACATGGATGAATAAGCACATATATGAGTGCTGATTGGTAGAACAAAGGTTTGAGGGCCTTTTGCGGCCATTGATTTATTCTAAAAACCGTGTTCATAAAATATGTATCTAATTGCATACTTGAGCAAGAATCTCGGTACAAACCTATTTTTTGCGCGAGAAGGATAGAAATAGAGATATGCAGACATAATGATTTTTTAATAACATACAATTCTAATCACATCTGATGTTTAAAGCTTCAGGGCTCTATTTAGTTAACAGTATAATGGAACCACCAGGAGCTCACCACAGTGTTTGCACGTTCTGAGTCATTGGATCGACCAGTTTGACGTTCAAGATTGTCCCAACAGCACTGAAGGGTCGCTGAAACGAGTTATCGTCGCTGATTCGCGTCTAATGGGCCAGCTACCATTAGAGGGCTGCTACTCCGCATACCGAATTCAGCGCCCTCTGGTTAATCGGGCTGACGAACCATGGAATCCCTTAGATGGGCCCAGGATGTGTGTGATGCAGGCCCATCCAGAGCAATCGAACCGTCTTCTTCTCCTCTCTCTCCACCATCCCTCCCATCCGCCGCTCGCACCTTTCCGCCATCACCACACAACTATGTTGTTCTTCTGCAATCCCTCCCGATCTGTGAAAAACCTAGGCGATCCACCGACTGATGTGGAAGGGAGGATGTGAAGTGGTAGTAGGTTGCAGGAGAGAACCAAAAACGCTACATCGAGCGGCCGTCCCACCGCAACAACAACGTTTCTGGCGGCGGCACCGTCTGAACTGGAGTCCGCTGGTGCACTGCTGTCCAAGATGACCGGAGGAAGTTCTTATGTGTTCCCTCAACGCAGGTTGTGCTCTTTCCCTGCAGGAACTGCTTGCCACTGATTTGATCGGGATCAGGATCGCGGCCAGAGCCGCGGTATAAGGCCATGAAGATGCCTCGTCCATTCCAGGAGTCAAGCGCACTTCTCCGTCTGCCGCTGCACTTTCTCCACGTTGTCGTGTACGCATCCTGTCCTTCCTTGCATGTGTTTATTCTTCTTCTGGTTGTTGTGAATCTAAATCGGAAGAGGTTTGTGTGTAGGCATCAGCGATATTTATTGAAAGTATTTGTCCGGTTGGTTCCAGGACCTGGCTCATTACGACATGTGCACGGACGCCAAGGTCTGGTATGAGTGCTTAAACAAATCCTCCATGTAGCTAGCTCAGATGTGGAGCATGTTTTCATATTCACTTCAATTTTGTTTAGATATAAGAAAAATATTTCTATAAATTAATAGTTTCATGCGTGAGGTGAGGTGTTGATAATGAGAGTTTGTTGGGGAGTGATCCCAGTGCTGCAGAATCCTATCCAGGACTAAATTTAATAAAGATGATGCTTCATCGCCGACAAAAAAATCAGTGGTTCAAAGTGCTGCTACCGTGATGGAGTGCAAGTGTGCTTTACCTTTGTGCATATGTGAGGAACCAATACAAGAACCTGCACCTCAGAAGGTCGATGACAATATGATCAATTAAATCAAAACCTGCACCTCAGACTCAGAAGGTACATGACAATGCGATCAATTTAATCAACTTTGGAAGATATGTTCCAACCTAATTATCCTATGAAGCAGAATATACCGGTGTCACTTCCTTGACTGCAAATTGAATCCAAAGCCAAATAAATCTTCTGTGAATCAACATTCTGCCGAATTAAGCACCAAGAAGGCTTCAGCTACTTCAAAACCAATTCAAGGTTTGGTGAACTTCAGGCTATGTTCAAGAAATTACAAGTACAAGTATATGGTGATTTGGTGGGCTTTTCGAACACAATGCAAATTTATATGTACTAACATATGATAGAATAACGACTCACACTTGAAGAGTTTGCAGTCATATCCGTGCAATGTTTTGTTCCGACAAAGTAAAGAGGTCATATTGTAACATTTATCATATCCCACAATTTAGTTTGTATACACATTTCATA
The DNA here is from genome assembly GCF_022539505.1 of Lolium rigidum. Lineage (NCBI taxonomy): Eukaryota > Viridiplantae > Streptophyta > Magnoliopsida > Poales > Poaceae > Lolium > Lolium rigidum. The sequence goes on along the minus strand of NC_061509.1, from coordinate 168,311,583 downwards.
TTTAATAATGATGTGTATTGGTGTATGCTTATTAATTGTTGTACTCAGAGATACATTTGCATGTTCACCGATTTTTACCATATTAAGGATACATCGTTGGGTGTTAATCTTGCTTTCTGAGAGGTCATGTTGTAACACTCATCATATCACACACTTTAGTTTGTATACGCACGTTTCATATTTAATAGTGATGTGTAGTGGTGTATGCTTAGTGACTATTGTACAAAGACATACATTTGTATGTTTACCGAAATTTTCCAAATTAAGAATTTGTATCATTAAGTATACCATAGTTATTCCCATGCCATATATCTATAAAACCCTTTTTAGACACATTCAGATGTTGCCCTCGCATTTGCGAGGGCCACTGTGCTAGTACTAATAAAGGAAGAAAGAGAGTGAGGTGGTAACTAGCTATGTTACCATAACATCACACATCTCAAGGCAATATGAGTCTAGAACATAATTAATGACACATTGCATGACACCACATCTAAGTTACTACCCACTATGAAGCTAGTAACTTAGACTAGTAACATAACATATGTTACTAGTCTAAGTTACTCTCCACTATGAGCAGCCTTAAAAAGGACGAATGTGTTTCCTATTCTGCCCACACCCCACTACGACCTAGAGTTTCGTCGTCCAACATTTCATCTAGCGCCGACAGGTGGGCCCGCCTAACACACAATCTCCTCTTCCAGCCTCAACCTCAATCCCTGGATCAGGATCTGGCGATACACCCGAGGCCGCCTAGCATGGACACCACAGCCAGAGGGCAGGCCGTCACCGTTGTCCTGCTCGTCACCCGCTCCCGCCGCTCGTCCCCTATCACCGCTGCTCGCCGCTCGCCCCTTGCCCCCTACCACCACTGCGACAACGACGCGACGAGGTCGGAGACAAGGCGGCGGCATCGTCTCCGACTCTCCGGTGCAATCCGGCACGCGCCGCCCCGACCGCCGAACATGCTATCCCGCACACCCAGCACCGACGGTCGGCCTCCGTCGTGTGTCCCCGCCTCCCCATCTTCCCCGTTGTCGCCGCCGCCATCACCGAGGTCGCTGACGTGCTGCTCGGGCACTGCTGCATCCCCACCCACCTCGTGCCCCACAGGTGTGTGCGTTATTCCATCTCTCGATCCTTCCAGCCGCCACTCTGATCTAAATCACTGCATTTTGTAGCCTTCTTACCCTGTTGTTGCGTCCCTGTTTCTGGATTTGTTCGTTTTAGTTCGATGATGCGAGAGGATTATTGCAGAGTGATTAGGCTAAGATCCGACCACTGCGTCGGCAAGCGAGACCCACATCGCCTGATTTGCCAGTGGTGGTGTGAGAGCTGATGCCACCGGTGATGATTAGGAGAGGGGAATCGGTAGCCAAGCTCATATGTAGTGGGATTTTTATTAGTGGATGTGAGCGTGTGTTGTCATGGTTAAAATAATAGTGGCCATGAACCGATCAATGCCACAAGGTGGAGTTGAAAAGTTGGTACTATTAACAGTGTGTTATTCTAAAAGCAGTGGGGAAAAGTGCTGCCTGGTATTAGGCCTATATCTCCAATTGGCTTCGATTGAAGATTGGTTAAAATGTGTTTCTGTTCTTCTCTGCAATATTTTATGTATAGACATGGCATCCAAAAAAAGTTATCACTGGCAAGCAATAAAAAGTGATTAAAAGCAGCAACTAGGGGTCATCAAAAGTTAAGTATGTTATTTTTAATAAAAACCTGCCAGTTCAGGACCGATGAATTTTGCTATGGAGTGAAAATAAGGTTTTCCAGAGGAAACTTCACCACTGGAACCAAAAACGCTACATCGAGCGGCCGTCCCACCGCAACAACAACGTTTCTGGCGGCGGCACCGTCTGAACTGGAGTCCGCTGGTGCACTGCTGTCCAAGATGACCGGAGGAAGTTCTTATGTGTTCCCTCAACGCAGGTTGTGCTCTTTCCCTGCAGGAACTGCTTGCCACTGATTTGATCGGGATCAGGATCGCGGCCAGAGCCGCGGTATAAGGCCATGAAGATGCCTCGTCCATTCCAGGAGTCAAGCGCACTTCTCCGTCTGCCGCTGCACTTTCTCCACGTTGTCGTGTACGCATCCTGTCCTTCCTTGCATGTGTTTATTCTTCTTCTGGTTGTTGTGAATCTAAATCGGAAGAGGTTTGTGTGTAGGCATCAGCGATATTTATTGAAAGTATTTGTCCGGTTGGTTCCAGGACCTGGCTCATTACGACATGTGCACGGACGCCAAGGTCTGGTATGAGTGCTTAAACAAATCCTCCATGTAGCTAGCTCAGATGTGGAGCATGTTTTCATATTCACTTCAATTTTGTTTAGATATAAGAAAAATATTTCTATAAATTAATAGTTTCATGCGTGAGGTGAGGTGTTGATAATGAGAGTTTGTTGGGGAGTGATCCCAGTGCTGCAGAATCCTATCCAGGACTAAATTTAATAAAGATGATGCTTCATCGCCGACAAAAAAATCAGTGGTTCAAAGTGCTGCTACCGTGATGGAGTGCAAGTGTGCTTTACCTTTGTGCATATGTGAGGAACCAATACAAGAACCTGCACCTCAGAAGGTCGATGACAATATGATCAATTAAATCAAAACCTGCACCTCAGACTCAGAAGGTACATGACAATGCGATCAATTTAATCAACTTTGGAAGATATGTTCCAACCTAATTATCCTATGAAGCAGAATATACCGGTGTCACTTCCTTGACTGCAAATTGAATCCAAAGCCAAATAAATCTTCTGTGAATCAACATTCTGCCGAATTAAGCACCAAGAAGGCTTCAGCTACTTCAAAACCAATTCAAGGTTTGGTGAACTTCACTTTTGGACATTGTTAATTGGAATATCTAACCCGTTGTCATACTCCTATCTACTAATCTTCATAGTAACCTGTGAAGTTATGTGATCAACTTTGTTTAAAAAAAAATCATAGCACATTTTAGGTATTCAACATGTGACTTTATTCCACAAGTTATATAGCATATTTTGGTCAGTATGTTACTTCCATTACTTTATATTTGAAAGATTAAATACGCGCATGAAGCATAACATTTACTTAGAACAGATCTTTTTTATCTCTTTTTGTTCCTTAATGTTGCTGTTCCAACTCATTCTTAAATTTAGTCTGATGAGAAACGATATCGGTGATAAGACTTCTTCTATGAAGCTATTCAGAAGCTAGGCTTAGAAATATCTGAAGAGTTCTCCCTTTCAATTTATTTTTGAAGCCCATCAGGTACATAAAGTACTTCTATCATGTTAACGAAGGAGTTTCGTGTTAAAATGCATTTTTTATTTCTTTATATGGATTGAGATAAGCAAATAAAAGTGGAGACTAAATTTGCGGAAAAACTTCTTAGACAGGCACCTTTTCTATCTTTTGTCTCGTCTTGTATTTATCGACTTCATTCTAACAATAAATATTGGGCAGTGAGTATATTCTAACTACTGTGAAAATAAATGATTTAATTTGCTACGTTTGGTATTTGGTATTTTAATAACTTCCTGTTTAGTTACATTCACATGGCAGTGTGCCATTGACATAAGCGGTTTCTTATTATTGTATGGTTATGCAAGAGTAACATCATGCGTAGTTTAAAGGCTAGCACACCAGTGCACTATGATATGCAACACCAATATAATGAAATGACCTATCTACTGATCAAGGAAATATCCAAACATACACTGTCCAGATCAGTTTGTCTACTTTTTAAATTGTTGCTTCTATATGTGCCAAATACATACGCATTTGTCTCTGTAATATATGAAGTCCTTTGCATGCAAAGACGATTACATATTCATGTTCATTTGTAAACAGCTTTGTGAGGGCATATCGTTAGAAGGTTCTACTGCTTGGCAGTCGGCACATACATGCCAAATAAAAATGAGCAAATCTTCATCTAATGAGCATCTGTATATATTGCAGGTTGCCCTATTTAACCAGGCTGAGTTTGTAGTTCTCATGGATACATGAGTAAATATTCAAAGAAAAAATAGTCAAGTTTTTTTTTACTATATATGAGATCATTTTGTCATGGAATTAATGGCTTACGCAATATTTTCTCAACTACTCTACATCAATATGTTCCTGAAGTTAAATTAATCTTCAGTATATATATATTTTTAAGTTTCCTATGATATTCTTAAATTGAGAGCACTTCTTGGGGGCTTTAATGTTTGTAATGTTTTTGTATCTTCAAGTTGTACAAGTTGTGTTAGAAGTAGAGCCTGGGTGAAACATGAAATTTACAATAATAAAATGTATTTTCTAAATATCTGAGTATTTTAACATCTTGCCTGCCTATGTGTGTGTAAAGTTTCATGAAATACCCTACGAACATGCAACATTTGAGTTTTGTAAGTGATTTTTTATTCATTTGGTAGGAGAAGTTTGAACTAACACTTACCATTTGATTAAAATTTTAAGTTTAAGATAATAAATGTAAGAATTAGTTGTATCATTATATGGAAGATACCAGATGGGTCTCTTGATAATATTTAGTCATGGTTCAATTTTTTTTACCGAGATGGTTCAATTTATTAGTCCTGTGTAATTTGGAATTTACCAAATTAATTCTTGGTATAATTTTGCGCCTTCACCAAATGTATTGTTAGGAGAAATTTCTTTCATACACTCTACAACGTACTTTGTATTTGGTGGTTATGTCAAATCATTTTGTATTTTAACTATTGAAGAATTATCAATTAAACTTATGCTATTTTATCATGCAAAATTTTGTCATTCTATCACCGAAATGGACGGGCGCGGCAACGCGCGCTATTATGATCTAGTATACTGTATAATACAACTGCACAGGTCAACCAGGACATTTTTTTTATATCTTTCTTTAATTTATCCGCCTTTCACGAGAATTATAACTATAGAGGTATCGGTGACATGTGCAACGGAAAAAGGGACAAATATATAAAATGGATGTACACATGCGATTTTAAATTCGTTGGATTTTGCTGGTACATAGACAAATATTTATGTAGCAATATCTGGTAAAATATTAAAATTAATAACAAAGAAAACTAACACTCCTTCATTTTGTTAGATATGCAAGGATGTAGGGGGGTAATACTGCCGATGCTGGTCCCAAACCAGGAAAAAGTGGAGGGGCTGTTTTGTGACTAACAAAAACAACCTTACAATATATGTTTCATAAGTAAGTCGATCACAAAGTATTGAAATGGAAACTTGCTGAAATTGTAAACATACCACTGGACCTCTGACAAGTGACAGTGAATGACTAATATTGAGAATTTGGTATCTTCATATATGGTATGAGCAAAACAAATAGAAAACTAAATAGACCTGCTAATGCTCTGACTGCAGAAATCATTAACTTTCCAAAAATAACTCGATTGGAATCCAGTACAACAATAGATGAAGCTAAAACTCATTGTCACTTCCATATAAGTAGGAAGAAATTGCGTACAAAGGCATAGCAAAAATGATATCAGTCGATAACGGAACCGTAGGACAGTGAAGGTAGATAGTTATGCGATCAATCTTTACTGGTCCCAAGTATTTTATGTTCCTTCATGTTCTAGATCAAAGAAAGAAATGATCAGAATTTAAAGAAGAGAGAGATTGGCTTACATAAATCAGTGGCTACACGGAAGGCTGAAAGTAGTTATCATCGTAGAGATCGTTCCAACTTCGGCCGTCGCATCTGGCCGGCTCGAAATCAGCACCATGATGCGATTCCTCATATTTCCCTATGCACATGTGATGGATCAGGACATGGATGGTTTCCAGATCGAAGTGCAAGAATTTCTCATCATGAAGCTCTCGATTAGAAAAATATGAAGGCTGGTACCTTCATGATAGCGTCCTAGCCGATTCAAAACAATAATAAGCACCAGACCCTCTATCTTCTCCAAGTACACGGCCGGCTACCTTCGCGCACTCTTCTGCATCCGCCATCGCCCTCCAATAGCAGCACCTCACACTCCATTTGCAGGATCAATTTGTGGGTGAGGGAGAACATCAGTGCTCTGATTTTGGTGGATTCATGCGGGGGAGCGTAGACATGGCAGATTTGGTGGATTACTGGAAGCGGAGACAACCAGATTTGGGGAATTACTGGGAGCGGAAGCAATCAGATGTGGAGATGTGGAGTCGTGGAGTCTAGAAAAGGACGAAATAAATAAGTGGAACGCCGAAAAATGGGGAAAATTTGGTCGTCTGAATGAAGGGTGTTAAAGAAAATTATACTGGAGTATTATTTTTTTCTACAAGCCAGTTATATAATAAAAATAAGGCACAATAAGCACTAAACGGGACCCACAAACTCATAAAACGCAAAAGTGCAAGTGAGTGAATTCAAAACAGCATAAAAATTACAAATATACATTATCCATGGAACTTAGAACCACATATAGATATCAAATAAAAAGGGTCAATACCACAACATTATTTGAGTAGTAATTTACGCATATACATTATCTTAGATATATATTCCAGAAAAAACGACAAACTAAAGATATTATAATATCAATACTTATCTTCATAAACAATTACATTGAGAAAAATGAATAAAAATAATAATAAATTGATAATGACCTCCTACAATTTAATTGAACTGCAATTTATTATTAGTTGTCTAAATGTATTATAAATTCTAATGGACCATCAAGATGTCGCCCGCGCATGTGCGCGGGCCACTATGCTAGTTAATCAAAAAAAACTAAAGAGTATGATCAAGATGAGGAAGATGTGCAGGAACAGAAGCCTGTCAATAGAGCTGAGTATGTGTGTTCCAAATGAAAGCACATAACAAGAATGGTGACATCAAAGAATTCCGTTATATTCCTGGTATGTGTGCGGTTTCCCATCAAATGTGGCTGCCATCTGGAATCATCCTTTTACTAGAAGAACATGCGAGCTTCGCCTCGCCGCCTACACAATGTTATCGTAGAGCGTGACCAGACGTATTACTTTGTATTTCCTCCTGTCAAAAATAATCGTGACCATGTGTATTACTTTGTACTACCTCCGGTTGAAATTAATCGACGCGAATGCATGAGCCTGCATCAATCTAATCCAACTGGAGGGAGTAATAGCCAGACGTAATGGGATTGTGTTTCTAATGTTACTGTCTGGTGGCAGTCCATCCCTTGTCGATCCCGAACCGGTAGTTTTGTTTTCACAACTATCCTTTGTGCAGCTGTAAGAAAATTTAACTACGTGCCACAGAGGGAAACATCTCAACCGGTTGTCTTGTGCACACTCGAGAAACATAACCAACAGATAGACTCGAGAGTGGCAATAAAGAAAAAAATTGTGTAATTGCAAAAAGGAAAAAAAAAAACAAACAAACAACACATCAAGGCAGGGACACGCAAACATCAGGTAATGAGCTAGCCCGGCTTACAGTTTGGAGGATTTTTTTTCTGAACGGAGAAGACCTACGTTGTTGGGTTTTCAAGCTCAACAGGGAGGTCAAGTTAATCTTGAAAAAAAAACTCAATAGCAACATGACATGCAGTAATAAACAGAGGGATACAACTGGGAGAACAGATTTGGCAGAAACTTTTCTAGGTAAACTGAAACTCATAAAAACAGTGTTGGATTCATTCAGGATAAAACTTCAAGACCTGAAAGGACATATCTTAAGAAAAGAGTAGCACGACACAGTGGCATCTGAGTAACATATTTCCAAACAAATAAGCCAGAGATTTTAGCTACTGTACTGGACATGAGCATAAGATTCAGCCACAAAGAATCAGTGCTTTCTACAAACAAAAACTCGAAAACACCATCTCAACACTGGAGCCTGCACGTGCTGCTGTAATTGGTATCATGTACCTATCCATCAGAAGGAAAGCTGAGTAAATCATACTAAACTCAGTGTAATGAAATCAATGAGCTTAGATAAAGTGACAGCAAACATATATACAGCATGATACTCCGGGAAATGGTATGTAAGCAGAAATGGTGGTAAGGTGGGTCCAATTCACATTTAGAGCAGAGGCTTCGCTTGGAGTTAAAAAGAGTGGCCTGAGAAGCCAGGTAGGCAACCCAGCATACAGTTTAGAGGAATTGTAAAGTAATATGTAGTATATAAGCATCTAAATCCATTCCATGTAAAGAAATAACAATAGGCTAACTGGCTAAGCGCAAAGGGTAACCAATATTATCTATTTAGAGAAGAAATAAATTATAAATGCTCATAAATTTTATAAGTAACTTTGAGTTGTTGTCGCTAGAGGTTAGATACCTAGTATCGATCTAACACTTGTTCCATGGTAATAGACATGCATCCTTCCTTATACTACTGTGAATCCCTTCCCTGTAAAGAAGCAACATATATTAACTGATGACACAAGGTAATTAAAAGCATCCATCAGGTAGTTGTAAAAAAAGGAATGGGTGAATAGCTACCCTTGGGAAAATTAGAAGGTAAATACACTTATAACTCAGAAGCACTTTGTTTGATGAAATTTTGTACCAAAAATTCATAATATAAATACCTATTAACACTCGGCGGGGGGGATTTGTTTGATGAAATTTTGTACCAAAAATTCATAATATAAATACCTATTAACATAACCCTTGTCCATGACATGTGTGTCCCATAGTATGCAAAATGTTTATGAAAGGATATATATATATGATATTGGAATCATTTTATAGAGTCCGTCATCTACATTACCATGGTGCAAACATATTGCAATTTTGACAAACGATTCAAATTGTATAGTCTTCCAAAGATTTTGAATTTAAATGAGCTAGCTAGCTAGTTATGTTCTGAGCACCATATCGATCAGATGCATGATACTCAATGGCAGGAGTCCATGCATGGCACAATCACGTGCGGGCCCTATAAATATTTCTATTTGATCATTATTTTGGCAACCAATGATTATACGCCAGAATCCTGCTGCTAGCTTAAAGAACAGACGTGAGCCAGCGGACCCATATGCCATGGAGCCTGCACCCTGGATATCCACGATCGGTGGCTATATAGCTGACGTCAAGGATGACGCTTGCATGGATTGAGATAAATCCGAACCGATTTCTGTTTAAAGTATCACGTTGTTTCAGCTAACCGACGGGATCGCCAAGCTGTTGGCCTATATAAGGGGATGGATCCCTCGTCTCGAGGAGGGGGCATACAAGGACGCACGGCCTCTAGGCTGCGGTGCTCACGCAGCAAGAAAATATAGCGTACGGGAGCGATGGTCAGGCCCTTCCCATGTTAAGAATATCTTCCACATATGGCCATACAACGACATGCTGAATGCCATGCTAGCCACCACGCTGCGTCAACTCGCGCCGTTAAAGGTATGTGAGATATTTGCAGATCGGGTCGCATCAATGATCTTGGTCCAATGGAAATTTTACAATCTCAACATAGTCGTTCTAGATCATCCGCAACGGGTGCTAGAACCAACTATGCATCTTTACAACTATGGCTCGATCGCCCCATCAACGTTGGTCATGTGAAGTCTAAAACCATGGCACGACTACTTCCATCAAAGTCGGCCGTGTCGATTGGTGCTAAAACCATGACTCGACTGCTTCATCAATGTCAGTCACCTGGTGCCTACATGAATAATCACAATCATGGCTCGACTGCTCCATCAATGTCGGCCATATGGAGCATAGAGATCAACATAACCATGACTCGACCGCACCACCAACGCCGGCCATGTGGAATTAAAATCATCAACCGTGCTAGCTGTTCTAGATCATCCACATGGGATGCTAGATTCAGTTTTACATCTGTAATGCCATCGCTCGACTGTTTCATCTATGTCGGTGATATACAATCTTGTTCCTGGTTAAGGAGCGAGATTGCTAAAACGAGTAAAGACATGCTACATCAATTGTCTAGCTCGAATCTACGGCCCAATCTCTATGAGACAATGGCCAAATCATCATACCCATCTCACGTCTAGTGCCGACGAGGCTAGGCTATACCACGGCCAAGTGACGACGAGCGTCGATCACTATGCCATCAACACGTCTTAGTTTTGATGAGATTGTCACACCGTTGCTGGGCACCGACGAGGCAAAAGCAACATATTTTGGTGAAGTCAGGGCCATATGACTAGGCACCGACGAGGCGAAAGTCACCCTCTTCATCAAATAAATCTCACTCTCAACTAAGCACGTCGCGATAGCATACGTGACCGTGTTTTCGCCGTAACAAAGGCACCCCCTTCTCATAATGATTATTTCAACGACGACGACCATGACGCAGCTTAATCGGAGGTATTATGTAGTCTTGATCCTGCGGATGTAATTAACCGGTGGCTTTGCAAAAGCGCCGGGAATCAGCGGACTACACGCAATCTCTTCAGTCAGATCTCCTTAAACATTTTCGCGGAAGACAAAATAGGCAAACTCCTACGGGAGCATGTAACATGTACTTTGTATTCAATACATTGAGCAATAAAATACAGAGTTCCCGTATACCTATGTGCGTTTGTCATCTATATATTTTGTTGTTACTTTTTCCGTCGAAACAAAATGGCACGCCCGGTGGGACATGATTCTCCTCCCATCTTTGCTGCGCTCCGATTCGTCGTCTATTTTTATTTTCCGGCATGAGCCGAGGCACTTCCTACAAAATGATCATGTGCGTGTTTGCAGTTTTGCATGCACTAAGTATTATTCTTCGTAAGTTCCTAGCGATGGATCTGCTAGAGCTCTCCTTTGAAAAAAAAAAGTGTATGGTTCATGCTCCTGGTGTGACATGCGCTTGCTAAAAAAAAGCATGGCAAACACCTCCGTCCATCTCTCTGCAGACTGGAGGCAGCACAAGACTTTGACCGTTAAGAGAGAATTCTCCTTAACTCTACTCTCCAAAGTTATTTACTCGCCTATCTAGCTAGCACATACTTGCAACTTCACGAGTACTTGTAAAATCAAAACTGCATGTTCCATACACGGATTTTCCCCTACTTTGGTCATGCACGTATGCTTCTTCGGTTCCTCTGCTACATACTCATGCAGAAAACAAATGTACGGATCACACCGTATTTCCTCGGTATATTGGATCGAGAGGCTTTCTTGATCGAAAAAAAAGCCTATGCATGTCTTGGAAGTATCCACGAACCACCAACGTGAACGGCTGCTTGCTATCTGAGATGAGGCCATCCGAGCAGTTCATGTGCCCGGTATCTGAGATGAGGCCATCCGTTTATACTGCCGGACCTAATTACAGAGGGCGGTAAAAAAAAAATTTGCCGATGCCATGAAGAGGAGAAGATTTTGCCTACTCGACACACGTCTGCAGTAGTGGCGTCCCGAGCCGTGACACATATACTACTTTCTACTTATGATGATACATATGAAGATTTGTGGCATGCATTCACAAATGCCGGTATCTTACAGACTTACAGCGCATGCATGGGATATGTTTTTTTTTCCGGTGATCCATGTGCTTACTAAAAGATGCTCACGCCTACTCACGAGTGTTGGTTATTTAAACTCCATGGGCCATGCACCTGTTCCTCAACTGCATAGACCATGCACCTTGCGTTACATGCATGCATATGCCTTCTTTTACTTGGTATACTTGTCCAGATCATCCTACAAGATGTCTTGCTTGCAGGAAGAAACTTTACCTAGCGTCTATTTAATAGTGCTGGTAAAACAAGACATCAGCAAGGCTGTGTGATTATTTAAGTTCTCACCCAGCTGTGCCGTTCAAAAAGAGCATAAGGTTGGGTTTGTACAAAAATAAGGGGGCTTCCTAGTTCCCATAGTGATCGACATGCATAAGCACTCGTAATTAATTGGTGGTGATATCTCACGTACTTGAGATTGATGGCATCATAATATGATGCGTGATGGCTGAGATAATTTAGATTTATTTTGTCCGTGTGTACACACTTGAGGAAAATGTATGTATTATTAGTACATGAATATATGATGCTTTCACCAGCTCAATATAACACGTGAGGGTTCCCTTCTAGGTGAGTCCTTTCCCTCCATCACCATTGAATAAGTCGTGAAGCATATATAGTTCCGCTCCAATTCAGGTCAATGCCTCTCATGGCAGCCATTAAACATGGTAGCATGTTATAGTACCACCAAGCACTGGCTCCAAAATCCACTTGTGCTGCTGAGTGCATGAAGCAAAAAAAATGCTGCTACCAAGGCTATGGAGGGACTCAAGGTAGTGATTGCATAGGTGCATGATTTTCCTAATGCAAAAAATAAAAAATGGCAGCTCTAATCTTAGTTGAGAGCGTACAACATGTTCAAAGCCATGAACAATCTTCACAGGCTTGGGGAACACGCGAAGGCAACATGCTCTCCTGATCATAACTGCCGCCCCATCATTGTAACAGGACAAGATTTCAGGCTCGTAGCCGACGCAAAACACACGAGTCATTGCTGCATGATGGAGCTTGATGGCATACTCCTAGCCATTGCCCATGGGATGATCACAAGGCAGCTCGCTAGAGGTCCTCATCTGCCTCAACTCATAGAAGAAGGCAACACACTCGGTGGAACTCAAGGCCCTGATTACACAGGCGCAAATTTTTCTTAAATAAAAAACATTGCGGCAACTATGATCTTAGTTGAAAGCGCTACAACATGTACGTACAAGGCCGTGAACCATCTTCACAAGCTGGGGGGCACGCCAACACAACACACTCCTGATCAAAACATAATCACTCTCGACATATTGATCTGTTTGCTACTGCTTATCCAAAGTCCCTCCATTGGGAGCGTGCAGTCCTGCTCATAGCGCATGGACTACTGACTAGGGCATACTCCAAAGAAAATATTCCATCTCACGGATTGGTTGATGGTTGACTCTTCTAAGAGTACAACAACATACTCAAAGCACATGAACTAATATGTGCTAAAAAAAGAAGTCCGCCATACACTTGGTGGATAGTTTACTACTGTAACTTGATACTTGTTATTAAAGTTCCGAAATTCTGTCACATAGCGTTATGCACTGATTGAAGGATTCCCTGTCGTGTGTGAGTCCTTTATTAATATCACTCATGAGGATCGGAGGCCATGATGCATTTTCCGACTCCTTGTGCCTGCTCAGTTCCAACCACTGCCTCCTTGGCAAGTCCAGAGAGTAGGAAAACAAGCAAATAACATGCGTCTTTCATACATGGATTGGGTGTCCTCGTATAAACGGCCTGCTCCACGCTTGATATTTGATACCAAGCGTGGACTTACTCGCTAAGGTGTCAACGTTACACCTATCTCATTCTCTCCAGGCCCGTGATCGATCGTTTGTTGATTGGCACAGTCACCGACATCACATGTGTTGCCTGAATTATTGTTGTTGGCTCACTGGATGCTGACCGCGAAAGTCGGCCCAAGCGCTCCATCAAGCACGATCTAGGTGCATCATGATACATGCATCCACCGTGATGTGCTAATGCTAGAACCTAGAAATCATATATATACTACTTTCCATGATCCATACTCTCTTTGGTCTTTCTTTCTCCACCTCAAGTTAAGGTAACCAATGACAAATGGGCTCGGTTATGAGGTTATGCCATTGTCTTGACCGGTGGTTGCATATCTTTGCTAGCATGTTACATGTAGTTGCCGCCAAGACCATCTGACGGCAGAGCTATTTGCCTAAGCTCCCTCCTCGTGGCGCTAGCAACATCAACACGTCTTTATGGGAAGTGTGAATCCTTTGATTCCATTGGCTTGCATCATAGCAGTTAGACGGTCGCAGTTCAATTATTAAATTTGTTGGGTGAAGTGGTACAATCCTTCATCACACATACAAACTTACGAGGGCAGTGAGACATATCATCGTGGTTAATGTGGAACTATGAAACCCTTGAAATTCACCGGCTGGCACCGTAACAGCTAGATGGTCACAGTGTGATTGATGAATCTTAATGGTGAAGTGGTACAATCCTTTACCACACATACATATTTATGGCAGCAGGGAAGCAAACCAGCGTGGTTACTGTCGAACTGTGATGCCCTTCGATTCATTCGCTAGTGCCGTATCAGATGCAGTGTAATTGATAAATTTATCTGGTAAAGAGGTAATACCTTCATCACGAAAGAAAATTTGTGAAAACAATGAAAAAAAACCACAAGGATTTGTGTGAAACTGCAAAATACCTTACCTTCATTGGCTTGCACCATAAAAGCCAGACGGTAGCAATATAAATTACCTTTGTGGAGTGGTGATGACTTTCAGTCTAGATGCAAAGCTACAATTTACAGGTTCATGGAGTAGCAGCATTCGCTACCTGAATCATCACATATAGCATGGTCTTTCGCTACCACACTTTATTCAAAATATTGACTACACAATATTATGCTTGGCTGGCTCCCAACTTCATTTTTTTTCCTGGACCATGAGTGGTCCACTAGATAAACATCATATTCATAGCAACACCAAGGTCCATGAGATGCCTGGTGTCATGAAATCAATTTTATTGGCCAAATACTTTTCCCTCCTACCATTCAAGGGTATGTGTAAAGGCCTACAGAGAGTACAGACACTTCAGAGAATATAACAGAAATTTCTGGCCAGCGCTTAAACTCGCCTGAACAACTTATCATTCTCGCCTAGCAAGACCTGACTGGGGGCATTTTCCACACAAAAAATGCACATGGTTAATAAGTGCATTTTCAAAATAAAAAAAGATAGTTAACCCACATACGGGTCCTATCAAAAAAAAAAAGCGCTGATCCCACTGACCAGCTTGATGTGTACGGCTGAAAGAATGGAACACAAATAAACTTTCTCTCTTACAGTTATCCTTATTGGCAGATAATTATGCATCGATAAAGTTTGACGGTCTGATTGTATGCCCCGTTAATTAGCATGAAGGGCTCAGCATCCTTGCCAATTGAAATAAATCACATCCTATACCGGATGACTCCGCATTGGTCATCAAGCTTCCCGACGAGAAAGAATCACCGTCGACATTGAGTTCCAATGGGAACTATATTTTTATGTAGCCTCTCACATAGAGATGGATCCGACAACGAAGCAAAACGATGAGCCAACATAGCATTGCTATTCAAAATGCTTTAAGGAGGAGCCATACACCACTCTTTCTCCCGTCTCAAAGATTGCTCAAGTAATGAAGCATACTATGAGGCTCTTATTTTTAGGCTTCTCCTTGCACTATCTATGGATGTGTGTAATATACTAGTGTATGGCGATTCTCAGCTTATTGTTCGCCAAGTCAATAACATATATGAAGTACGCAAACCAGAATTGTTGCCATATCACACGGCAGCCCAAATACTCATGAAGAAATTTGAACACATCCAATTATTCCATGTTCCACGAAGTAAGAATTCTTCGGCGGATGCATTAGCTAAACTTACAGCAGGGTTAGTGCTCCCGGAAGAGGAGCTCGCTCAAATAAAAAAATTGAAAAAAGATGGCTCCTTCCGGCTGTGTTAGAGCTAATTCTCCATGAATATGAAGTACAACATGTTGTCGCCAACACTATTGGCGAAGATGCCTGGCGCTAGCCATTCCTTGATTATTTTAATCATGAGACGCTCCTAGATGATATAGTAGAAAGGAGCAGGCTACAACGGCGCTTGCCTTTCTATGTCGTTAAGTCAAGGATATTGTATCGACGCTCTTTTGGTTAAGAGGTGTTGCTACGTTGTGTGTCCAGAAGAGAGGCAGATCAGGTTTTGCAAGAAGTCCAGCATGGTGTGTGCGGTGGGCATCAAAGTGGACCAAAAATGTATCATAGCATCAAGTTAAGCGGCTACTATTGGCCAGTGATCATGGCAGACTGCCTTATGGTAGCGAGGTCATGTCATAGTTGTCAAATTCATGGGAACACCAATCACCCGTTCCACTACATCCAACCGTACCTGCATGGCCTTTTGATGCATGGGGTATAGATGTCGTTGGGCCATTTGAGCCTCCATCCTTTAGGGGCACAAATTCATACTTGCAGCGACAGACTATTTCTCTAGGTGGGCTGAAGCAGTACCCCTAAGAGAAGTAAAAAGTGACAATGTTATAAACTTCCTTGAACGCAATATCATATATCGCTTTGGAGTTCCACACCGCATTACCTCCGATAATGCCAAAGCCTTTAAGTCATATAAAATGGTGAAATTTATGTCCAAGTATAAAATTCAGTGGAATTACTCCACTGGATACTATCCTCAAGCCAATGGGTTGATTGAAGCTTTCAATAAGACCCTTGGACAAATACTGAAGAAAACGGTCCACAAGCATCATCGTGATTGGCATGATCGCCTCTACGAGGCCTTATGGGCATACCGTGTCACTATTCGAACGCCTACCCAAGCGACGTCATACTCACTGGTGTTCGGGACTGAGGCGGTTCTCCCTCTTGAAGTAGAGCTGCCCTCTCTAAGAGTGGCTATCCATGATGAAATTACCCAAGACGAGCAAATCCGGCTACGATACCAAGAGTTGGATTCCTTGGAAGAAGATCGTCTTAATGCGCTCCAAAATCTTGAACTGTATCAACAAAACATGGTTCGAGCATATGACAAACTTGTCAAGCCCCGAGTTTTTTCGGAAAGGAGAACTGGTTCTTGTACTTAGGCGCCCCATTGTGGTAACAGGCAAAGCCAAAGGCAAACTTGAGCCTAAATGGGAAGGGCCATTTGTTATTGAACAAGTGTACGATGGCGATGATTATCAATTGATCAATCAAGAAGGAGAACGTCCAATGCCACCCATTAATGGGAGGTTTCTAAAGAAACACTATGCGTGACCATCTCCGCAAGTCTATTTTTCTCTTTCCTCTTGATTTTTGTTCTTTTTTCTTAAGAAAACCTTTTGAAAAAATGGACGCACGTCCTACACTAAATGGCTTTCCCTAAGACACACCATGCTAGTGATTGAAGACTTGGTCGCTGTTGGGCTAGTCTTAAGGTGACAGATGTGTCATGAATTAAGTGGAGCGGCACCTATACCCACTACACACGACACATGCCAAAGTGTATGCTTTCAGAAGGAGTGGTGAAGATTACTTGGGCTACTTCTGTGCACTGAGGTCCCATACTCTTCGTGTTTCTTGCCATGTTTCAGGCTCTCGGAGGCACGACGCCCTGGGGTAAACCGTAGGAAAAAGATCAAGAAATGCATACTTGACATCCCCGGGGTGTTTCTTCCACCGCAGCCAAAATGCCTATGAGGGTCTATGTAGTCCACAGAGGTGTGCGTCTGCTCTTCAAGTTCTGAAGATGGGTCCCCTAGCAATTGCCGAAAAAGTTGCTTCAAGAAGTCCAATCGAATCCTCTCAAACAAATGAGGAAACTCCATCAAAAGTTCAGGAAGTCCAAAAAAAAAAATTCCCCCAAAAAAAATGAAAGAAAGAGAGAAGGAAAACAGGCCAATCAAAGAAGCAAGTCTCCATCAAGATGTCATGATCCGTAGGGGACTCATTGGAAAGAAGGAGGGGAGTAGGTGTGCACCACCCCTCATCAAGGCCATGAAAAATAGCCAAGCCATTAATCCCATAACCATTTACACAAGTCATCCTCTCCTACGTCTCTGCGTTCTTGAGACATGTGCAAGGGGCATGATAAAGTTGTGGGGCTACTCAGTCACACGAAGTCTAGAGTAAGAATTCCCATCATTCTGAAAGCATCATGGAAGCATGTGGTCTTTCACATACACTCACGAAAACTATTATCAAGTTGCAACTGTCATGGTCTTTCGACGGTTCTTGATTATTAGCCCTTCGGTTACCTTTTCCGAGGTCACGTCCATAGCTAGTGTTCCAAGGGAAAGCCAACATCCCAAACAAGATAAAACAAAACTATTTTTCTTTTTCTACTTGGTTTTCTTTTGCCGTGTTTCTTGTTTTTGCTCATATTCTTAGGGAAATTGCTCTTTTCCTTGATATTTGTGGTGCGGATGTTATGTGTCACTTTGACATGAAAGCAACGCCGTCTGTCATGCATAATGTTGCTGCTAGTTGTACACCGACTCAATTCCTACATGAGTCTGTGCATCGTGACTGGGGGCAGCACCCCTTAGGCGATTATACCACCGACGCTGGGGGTGTCATCCCTCTGGTGATCATATCAGCGATGCTGGGGGAATTATCCATCTGGCGATCATACCACTATCACTGGGGGATGTCGTCCCTCTTGTGATCATATCAGTGACACTGGGGGTGCCATCCCTCTGGTGATCATATCAGCGACGCTGGGGGAATTATCCATCTGGCGATCATACCATTGTCACTGGGGCATTATCCCTATGTGATCACATCAGCGACACTGGGGGATCATCCATCTAGTGATCACACCACAACACACTGGGGGCACTACCATCTCCTAGTTCATCTACATCGTCGACGACATTCCGACGCTTCAAATTATGGGAGCAGGAAGGCACACCTGTGCGGTCCATGTCAACCTGTGAAACCCTTCAAGTCTGATGGCCGGCATCGTTCGTTTTTGTGATCGCATCAAGCTCAAAAAAATTGGGAGCAGGAAGGCACACCAGTGCGGTCGATGTCAACCTGTGAAACCCTTCAAGTCTGATGGCTGGCACCACACATTGTTTTATGGTCGCATCCAACTTGATAAAATATTTCTACGTGCATGCCAGTTTCACAATAAATCGAAGACTGGCACCTTCGGCTGGCACCATGTTGAACTTGGTCGTGAGGAATATGAATCACAGCGAGATGTCTCTTTTAGCATTCAGGACATGAGTATTTCGCCGTATTCCATTGTAAGTTTATTTGCTCTTAGGGGTGTTTATTAAATAATAGCATGGATATGCGCTATTGAATGCAAAAATTTGCTTCACATATCTTCATTGACATAAATGGTATGAGTTTTTCGCCATAGATTGTCATAATCTCCACCTATCAGTTCACGTTGTGGCATGAACTTACGCTACAATTTAGCTCTTGGACAGGCCAAGGCTCTATCTGGCCTGATAATTAAATCTCTCAACTAGTCTTGACGGATGAATTTCATAGGTTGCTGCATACTTGTGCACATGCCTCTGCAATGTTTTCATACACGCACGCTATTGCAAAGCTCCTAAAAAGGGTCGTATGCCCTAGCTCAGTTTCTTTTCCCCCGAGTATAGTCCAGCTGCTTCGCTGCATGCACTACACTCGGCGGGGGGATTTGTTTGATGAAATTTTGTACCAAAAATTCATAATATAAATACCTATTAACACTCGGCGGGGGGGATTTGTTTGATGAAATTTTGTACCAAAAATTCATAATATAAATACCTATTAACATAACCCTTGTCCATGACATGTGTGTCCCATAGTATGCAAAATGTTTATGAAAGGATATATATATATGATATTGGAATCATTTTATAGAGTCCGTCATCTACATTACCATGGTGCAAACATATTGCGATTTTGACAAACGATTCAAATTGTATAGTCTTCCAAAGATTTTGAATTTAAATGAGCTAGCTAGCTAGTTATGTTCTGAGCACCATATCGATCAGATGCATGATACTCAATGGCAGGAGTCCATGCATGGCACAATCACGTGCGGGCCCTATAAATATTTCTATTTGATCATTATTTTGGCAACCAATGATTATACGCCAGAATCCTGCTGCTAGCTTAAAGAACAGACGTGAGCCAGCGGACCCATATGCCATGGAGCCTGCACCCTGGATATCTACGATCGGTGGCTATATAGCTGACGTCAAGGATGACGCTTGCATGGATTGAGATAAACCCGAACCGATTTCTGTTTAAAGTATCACGTTGTTTCAGCTAACCGACGGGATCGCCAAGCTGTTGGCCTATATAAGGGGATGGATCCCTCGTCTCGAGGAGGGGGCATACAAGGACGCACGGCCTCTAGGCTGCGGTGCTCACGCAGCAAGAAAATATAGCGTACGGGAGCGATGGTCAGGCCCTTCCCATGTTAAGAATATCTTCCACATATGGCCATACAACGACATGCTGGATGCCATGCTAGCCACCACGCTGCGTCAACTCGCGCCGTTAAAGGTATGTGAGATATTTGCAGATCGGATCGCATCAATGATCTTGGTCCAATGGAAATTTTACAATCTCAACATAGTCGTTCTAGATCATCCGCAACGGGTGCTAGAACCAACTATGCATCTTTACAACTATGGCTCGATCGCCCCATCAACGTTGGTCATGTGAAGTCTAAAACCATGGCACGACTACTTCCATCAAAGTCGGCCGTGTCGATTGGTGCTAAAACCATGACTCGACTGCTTTATCAATGTCAGTCACCTGGTGCCTATATGAATAATCACAATCATGGCTCGACTGCTCCATCAATGTCGGCCATATGGAGCATAGAGATCAACATAACCATGACTCGACCGCACCACCAACGCCGGCCATGTGGAATTAAAATCATCAACCGTGCTAGCTGTTCTAGATCATCCACATGGGATGCAAGATTCAGTTTTACATCTGTAATGCCATCGCTCGACTGTTTCATCTATGTCGGCGATATACAATCTTGTTCCTGGTTAAGGAGCGAGATTGCTAAAACGAGTAAAGACATGCTACATCAATTGTCTAGCTCGAATCTACGGCCCAATCTCTATGAGACAATGGCCAAATCATCATACCCATCTCACGTCTAGTGCCGACGAGGCTAGGCTATACCACGGCCAAGTGACGACGAGCGTCGATCACTATGCCATCAACACGTCTTAGTTTTGATGAGATTGTCACACCGTTGCTGGGCACCGACGAGGCAAAAGCAACATATTTTGGTGAAGTCAGGGCCATATGACTAGGCACCGACGAGGCGAAAGTCACCCTCTTCATCAAATAAATCTCACTCTCAACTAAGCACGTCGCGATAGCATACGTGACCGTGTTTTCGCCGTAACAAAGGCACCCCCTTCTCATAATGATTATTTCAACGACGACGACCATGACACAGCTTAATCGGAGGTATTTTGTAGGCTTGATCCTGCGGATGTAATTAACCGGTGGCTTTGCAAAAGCGCCGGGAATCAGCGGACTACACGCAATCTCTTCAGTCGGATCTCCTTAAACATTTTCGCGGAAGACAAAATAGGCAAACTCCTACGGGAGCATGTAACATGTACTTTGTATTCAATACATTGAGCAATAAAATACAGAGTTCCCGTATACCTATGTGCGTTTGTCATCTATATATTTTGTTGTTACTTTTTCCGTCGAAACACACTTTACGTAGTGTTTTGGGGTTATAATTATGAGCACTTCATGATAATGCAATAAAATTGCAGATAAAAATTAGTGTATACTAAGAATCAATACATATTCTATAGTTAAAAACCATTCTTTATTTCATGGAAACAGAAAATGAAACAAGTCATTAGTATTTCAGCGAGAGGTACTGTTTTCCTTGACTAAAAAACTGCATTATTTCAATATGCCCAATAGGTTCCATCCATATCTGAACACTCATATTGCTCACATGTAGCAGGCAACCAACCCATGATTGCACAATTCACCCAATATGTCTAGATAGTAGGCAAAAGCCACAGCAATGCATGGATAAACACAAAGCTGAGACGAATGTAAACCCTGGTAGGAATAGTAATAGAAAAAATAATAGGTCAGAGGATTGTACATCAAATTCAAAGGAACCTTAGGAGTCAGGACGATGTAGGAGATTAGTGAGCAGCAGGCAGCGACACCACTTCCATGAAAAACTTGGACACACATCAGATTCGACACACGAAAGTTAAGTGATTAAAGCCATTAAAATGGCAGAGAATCTGAAAAAAGGGGCGGGGTATCGTTGTGGTGAAGAGGAGATGATTGACGGCCTGTAGAAACGAAATGGGTCCAGTACAAATAGGAGAAGATTACTGACCTGTCAAAGAGAAATCAAGTAGAACAGTAAAGAAGTTCACCTAGAGCGTTTTACTGCCCTCTAAGCAAGACGCTATGAGATTGCTAGCTGATGAATAGTGCATAACAAATTCTTCATTATAGGAAGCACTAAGCAACTGCCACTACTGGTTAACTAATTAAGAATTCTCCGCATATGCAGCGAGTGCACAATTGCCAAAGATGTCCATGTAAATCAAGTTATAGGAAAACTTTTCTTCCAAATGTGCCTCGCATATTTAATTTCCACACTACATGGGATGGTTTATCCCACCACCGTTCAACTATGCAACTAAATCATATACCTTACACCTAGTAATGTTAGAATATATTGTGAATAACAATGTCCTCTAAAGTCTAAACATCAGACCACTATCCAGAAAACAATTAGGACATCAGCTAGCAGCACTCCATCTCCCAAGCTCCCTCAATCTCTGAATATCACTCATGTCTCTCAGAGTTAGCAGCAGTGCCTCTCACAGGCTGCAGCAGCATCGTGGCAATTGCAAGGAGCAAGCAGCAAAAGCACGTCGCCCTCTTCTCTCTCCATGTACCTCGTCTACTGCCAAATCCATGTTTTATACTGAAGCCTAGATATAGAAACAATTAGCAGCATTGATAGGTACCGACAGTGTTGCGTGGGACATTATGGTAAGAAACCCCATGTTGAGCGCCGGCCACCACGGCAGAGGGGGGCAGGGAAAAGTCGAGCTCCTTGACTACCTCGAAATCCACCTCGGCGATGGAAGCGATCTCGTCGTGGCGGCGCAGGCCCGTTTGTGTGCCGCCGTGCTCGATGCCGTTGATGACCTCGATGTGTGCCGGGTCATCGGAGACAGTGGGCTGAGATGGTGCGCATGGACAGCCGAGCCGAAGCCGGCGTTGATGAGGTCGGCAACGCTCTCCTCATTGACGCCGCTGGAGTCTCCTGGCGGAGTGGACGGTGCGCGGCCGGCGGCGGTGTGGACGACGCGCGTCTTCCGGCCGGGGGAACGGCGAGCGGCCGCCGGTGGATTGACGCGGCTGGAGTTGTCCGACGAAGTGGACAGCGCCCGGCTGCTGGCGTGTACGACGCTCGTCTGCTGGGCGGGGGAACGGCGAGCGGCCTTCAGTGGGGGAACCGGCGCGCTTCTGCCGGCGAGGGTGACGACGGGCAACTTCCGGCAGGGCTGGGGCGGCGCTCGGCGGTGGAGGAGTTTGGGGGAGATTGCAATTTGCAAAGCAGGGTTTTTTTTCTGAGAGGAAGTAAAGCAGGCTTTGACGCTGTCTGTTTTTACCCGGTTCAGTTTGTAACCCACGATCGACGCTAGGCCCAACATGAAGCGGGCCAATATGTCAGGGGCGACAGAGATATAACTGGAGTAATGGTAACTCACTTCATTGTTTCTAAACTGGCAATCCTGGCCGTTCAAGAGCACGATCCCACGGCTGAAAACGTGCGCGCGGTAGAAGCCTCACAAGGATGGGTACTCAACAGGCTTAGTTCTTGTAGGTAATGTTGATTGTATTTTACCTGACTGACTTTGCCACGTGTGGGTTCCAGCATTAGAGAGGTTTTTATACAGGAGTGTGTTCACAAATATGCATCTCATTACTGTGCCAGACATGTGTTCCATTACTTTTGAGATAATGAAGGAAGTAAGCAGGCTGAGATTTCTTCATGACGATGAATTTTACCATATATCTAAACTCCATTACTTATAACATGTCTCAGTTGAATTGATGTAACTAACAACATTTTCGTGAGTAAATTATTATAGCTGAACCATTTTATGAGAGTATTACTTGTGTGTTTACTAATGGGTTTTACTTAATTCTGTATTTCAGGTTATGCCATCAAGCTTGGCAAATGGTTACAAGATCCCATGCAAAGGAAAACCTATGTTTCTAACCTACGTCATGGATGCACCAATTCCTGGGAGGTACCGTATCTATCATGGCAACATTAATGAGATAGAGTTCAGCAATGGTTGGACCAACTTCTGCCACATGAACCAACTTGAAGTTGGTTCACTGGTTGCTGTGAGATCAGTGGAAATGAGGGAAGAATACATCAGATTGTTTGTGGTGAAGATTCGCTAAATATCCCTCAAGGAGTTTTGAAGAAGATGCTTTTGCCTTTACCTATCTAGATCTTAACAGACCAAGTGTTTAATCTTGGGCACTCTGAACTACTATATATTTATACTGTAATATATATGCACTTATATGCATGTCAATTCCATTGGTTCTGAATCTAAATCCTTGGAATATCAATCATGTATGAACTTTCACATAGAATAGATTCAGAGTCTTGGTACCGAGGAAATTAGCAGAACAAACAGTAAACAAGATATCCTTGAATCAAAAAAATCCATTCCATCGGTTCCGAAAATGTTGCAAAAATTCCAGTTCATTGGAAACGGTTAAATTAACGATCGTGTCTATACACACATTGAGACCGTCTCTAAAAAATATTTATTTAATTTTTTATTCAAGAAAACATTAAATAAATAATTTGAAGTTGCATATCATCAGATATTCACATTTATTTCGTTTTTATATTTTGATATTCTAATCAAACTTTAGAATTGATCATTACCCGGACCACCTGAATAGATCCAGATATTCCGAATAATTTATTTAGTATTTTTATAAGAAAGATTTATCTAGGCTTGGTGATTTTAATCACATAACTTAACAAACCACTTAATGTTGCTAATATTTCAAGATGGCTTGGTTGGACTTCATGTTGGAGCACGTGCTGGCGTCACTATTGTCGAGTACAAGACATATGTTGATGACCGCATATTCTTCATAGGTGAAGGGTGGAAGAACTTCCTCCAAACTGAGCATCTATAGATAGGACAAGCCATACTCATCACTCCAAGGACTTGCAGGCATCTGCAGATGATTTTCGTTCCCGGCATCATCAACGATTCACCGTTGTCAAGGTCATAGTTGGACTCGGAGAAGTAGTGATACTTGGAGGGAGTACGCTCGCACGGACTTCATAAACTTGTTGCTAGTTATTTGTGGACCAAAATATTTAATTATATAGTTGTATTGCGTAGAGTTAACTAGTTTGTGGACCAAAATGTTTAATTCAAACTAGGAAACTTTCCTTCAAAAAGAATAATTAACAATTAAAATTAAGCAATAAATACAATCTTAGAGACGGTTCCGAATAGTTCCCGTCCGAGGGAGATACTATGTCGACCCGCCTAAGAGGGATAATTGGGGGCGGAAATTTTGGCCTTGTTAGAGACGGTTTAGAGTTTTATCAGTCTAAGACCAATAGTTCGCGGCAAAAATCCAAAATTGTTTGGACAAATTTGACGGGCTGTGCCACTTCTCCTTCATTCGCCGCCGGGTGTCCAATATTTTAGAGCCACTGATGTCCTCATCCCCACTGCCGGTCCCGTGCCGCTCCTCCACCCCCGCCGACCGGTTTGTTGCGGATCCTGATACCTTCCATTTTATTGACGCGCGCTCCTCCCCGCCGCTCCTCCACCCTTGTCGCGAGTCCAGGTATGTGAACTATCCCTAAAAACCCTAACGCACACGGCACCGCTGATCCATTGGTGCCTAACTCTAGCAAACATACTAGCCCGGATATCCAGAGAATATGCATAATCGAAAAAGTAAATCTCAAATCTAGACGCGCATAATGATAGTCAGTTTGTGTATTGCTCTATTTAGCAGATGGAAACCTACTATGATGATGCAATATCGCTCTCTAGCAAGGACAGTGACTTTTGCAGCTGTGAGAGTGCTAATTCCATGTCGTCACATGAAAATCCTAGTGACGAGGGATTAACTCGTCAATGCCTATGTATTGTGGGTTTAGGGTTTCGTACGAAGTAGAGGGAAAGTAGATCTCAAAGGTTCAGCTGAACAAAGGTGCTCCACTCAATACTACGGTGGCTAGGTTATAATGATTTCGGTTCCTTCTTTCTCCCTCGGCTTTCCCTTTATATAGGAGGCGAGGCCGAGGTTTTTCCGCGTCGTTTAAGTTACAAACTATCGGGCCGTGTTGGGCCTTTCCTATATTGATACAAGTTTCATATAGTAACTCTAGTTTCCTAATATGAAATCTTCCAACCTTCTGGGCCTCCAAAGCTTCGAGTCCATGGCCTTCCTGCTTTCTTGTGGACCTAGGGTACTTATTCGACCTGCCTGGTAGGCATACCTATGTCAGTAGCCCCCGAGATTTTGCTTGAGTCGTAGAGTCGAGTGAAATCTCCGTCGTGCATCAGTTTAATAAAGCTTTTGAGTTACATTCAAATTTTACTCAATGTCTATTTTGTACAGGGATAATGGTAAATGAGGTTGGTTCATTTGGCGGTTCAGGTACTAGTTAATTGCTCTCGTGGCAAACCCGCATAAACCTACTTCAAGCTCAAGTCCCTGGACTCGAACCTGGAATACTGGTGTAATTCGATACGTGCCGCTTCAGGACTTACCGTTAATCAAATTCCAGCTTATTTTATCGAGTACCCAACACGTCCGTCGAGATTTTTCTTCACATTTGTTGATGTGGATAAAGTGGGAGAGCGGATTCGTCTGTGATACCAAGCCACACAGGACGAATCCTGGGGTCTTACCTTCGCAATCCCTTTTACAAGTCACGGCATCCAGAGTTTTTATCGCGACAGACGCGCTCTAAGAATATATTGTCGAGTGCCTTTGTACGGCTGATGGAATTCTTTATTTCTTCGGGTTGACATATTATATTGAATAATATCTTGGTCTCCCGATGGGAGTACATGACAAGTTATATGTAACTCGAAGATGTACGTAGAAGAAATTCTTCGGCTTCATTCTTATATTGTCTTGTCATTTTTCATTCATGTTACTTCCATATTTCATTGGGTGCGCGACTAGATCTCCCGATGGGAGTAGCCCCCAAGGCTACAGCTGAGTGTTTGCACTTGGGTTTAGATTCAACTTTTGTTATTTAATCAACTCTATATTTTCATCGTCAATACTGATACGTCTCAAACGTATCTATAATTTTTGATGCTCCATGCTTGATTTACACCAAATCATATATGTTTTGTTTACACTTCGTTGCACTTTTACATGATTTCCGGCACTAACCTATTAACAAGATGCTACAGTGTCAGTTCCCTGTTTCTGCTATTTTTGTTTTTCAGAAAAGTTGCACAGGAAATATTCTCAGAATTGGACGAAACAAAAGCCGAAGTTAATATTTTACCGAAACAAAGACAAAGTCCAGAGGGGGGTCGAAGAGGAGCAGTAGGGCGGCCAGACCTACCCTAGGCGCGGTCTGGACCTGGCCCGCGCCTAGGGGTGGTCTGGGCCCACCAGGCGCCCCACCGACCTAAATCCTCCGCCTATTTATACATCTTCTCGGGAGAAACCCTGGATACCCGAGCCTCCATCCACGAAAAGTTCCATCGCGGCCGCCATCGCAAAACCCATCTCGGGGGTTCTGAAGCTCTTCTCGGCACCCTGCCGGAGGGGGAAATCATCGCTGGAGGAATCTACCTCGCCATGCCCGCCTCCGAAGTGATACGTGAATAGTTCATCCATGGACTATGGGTCCATTGCCCAGCTCTAATTTGTTCACCCAACATGCTATTTCTTTATGGAGAGACACCTCTAGTGAACTATGGACCCCGATCATATTTTTTTACTGATACATTCTACCGCAATCCTGTTCTATTTACTTTCTGCAAACAACTCTTTCCATTTGATACGTGTAATCCTTTGTGTTCAACAAACCGGTGAGATTGACAACCTCACCGCAAGTTGGGGCAAAGTACTTTGGTTGTGTTCTGTGCTGGTTTCAAATTGTTGCTGACACCGGCAGTGCGCCCTGCCACTAGTCAACCAACAACGCCTTCAGAAGTCACGCCTTTCTCCTACTGGTCGATTAAACCATGGTTTCATACTGAGGGAAAACTTGTTTATGTGCTCATCACACCTTCCTCTTGGGGTTTCCCAACCGCTTCCACCACTGCCATCACCGGAGCACCATCGAGTCTTTCTTGGCGCCGTTGCCGGGGACCTGAAGAAAAGCTACACCACAGAGATTGCCAACTCCCACGGCAACTGCACTGGCAGCAATCTGGCGCCGTTGCCGGGGAGAAAGAGGATTTCTGCAAGGGGAGTCTCTCATCTCCAATATTTTTTACTTTGTTATAGTTTGCTTAGTTTACTTTATTTTGTTTTGTTTGCTTTATTATATCAAAAACACAAAAAAATAGTTTACTTTTATAGTTTTCTTTATATCAAAAACACACAATTTTTTACTATTATAGCTGTTACTTCTGTTTCTTAGTTTTAATTTTGCTAAGATGGGTTCCGCTGAAATACTAAGTTGTGTGACTTTAATAGCACCAACAATAATGATTTTAATTGTACACGTATTGCTCCACCTGCTCCCGAAGCAGCCTTCTATGAAATTAAACCTGCTTTATTAAATCTTGTTATGAAAGAGCAATTTTCTCGTATTAGTACTAAAGATGCCGCTTCTCACCTTAATAATTTTGTTGAACTTTGTGAGATGCAAAAATATCTGGATATAGATGGTGACATTATAAAACTGAAATTGTTTCCTTTCTCTTTGAGAGGTAGAGCTAAAGATTGGTTGCTATCTTTGCCTAGAAATAGTATTGATTCTTGGGTTAAATGCAAAGATGGTTTTATTGGAAAATATTATCCTCCTGCTAAGATTATATCTTTGAGAAGCGACATAATGAAATTTAGACAATTTGATAATGAACATGTTGCTCAATTTTGGAAAAGAATGAAATCTTTGGTAAAGAATTGTCTCCACTGATGGACTGACTACTTGGATGATCATCCAAACTTTTTATGCAGGACTAAATTTTTCTTCAAGGAATCTCCTGGATTCAGCTGCTGGAGGTACCTTTAAGTCCATTACTTTGGGGGGGGGGGGCAACAAAATTCCTTGATGATATGATGATAAATTATTCTGAATAGCACACCGAGAGAGCTCCACAAGGTAAGAAGGTAAATTCTGTCGAAGAATCCTCCTCTTTGAGTGATAAGATTGATACTATTATGTCTATGTTTGTTAATGGTAAAGCACATGTTTATCCAAATAATATTCCATTGGCTTCTTTGGTTGCTCAAGAGGAGCATGTTGATGTGAACTTCATTAAAAACAACAATTTCAATAACAATGCTTATAGGAATAATTTTGGTAGCAACAATTATAAGCCATATCCTTCTAATAATGGTAATGCTTATGGAAATTCTTATGGTAATTCCTACAGCAACAATAAAAGTGCGCCCTCTGATCTTGAAGTCATGCTAAAGGAATTCATTAGTAAACAAACTGCTTTCAATAAAAATGTTGAGGAAAAGCTTGGCAAAATTGATATTCTTGCTTCTAAAGTTGATAGCCTTGCTCATGATGTTGATTTTCTTAAATTAAAAGTGTTGCCTCATGATGTTAAAGAAAGTAAAACTTTGAATTCCATTCAAGTTAGAATTGATGAAAATGTTAGGATGTTGGTGGAATTGCATGCTCGGTGGAAAGAGAAGATGAAATTGCTAGAAACAATAATTTGACTAAAGTTTGTACCATAAGCACCACCAGTAGTAATGAATTTTCAAATTCTATCCACTCTCCTACTATTAATAATAAAATAAATGGTGTAGGAAAAGTCCTCGCTCCTTCTACAAAATTGCCTAAAACCACTGAAACTGCTCCTGATAAGTGTGCTGAAATTTTTCGGAGTATGGGAGACAAGAGTCCTTTTACCTTTGATAATAATGAGTTTGATTTTGATGATTGCAATATCTCTAAAGTAATTAAGTTCTTACAAAAGCTTGCTAGAAGTTGTAATGCTAGTACTATAAATATGGCTTTTACAAAGCACATTACAAATGCTCTTCTGGAAATGAGAGAGGAGAAATTAAATCGTGAAGCCTCTATTCCTAAAAAGTTAGAAGATGTCTGGGATCCCATCAATAAGATGAAAATAGATGGCTTTGATTTCAATGCTTTATGTGATCTTGGTGCAAGTATTTCTGTTATGCCTAGAAAAATTTAAGATATGCTTGAATTGCCACCGTTGGAAAAATGCTATTTGGATGTTTATCTTGTTGATATTGCTGCAAAGAAACCTTTGGGGAAATTTGATAATGTTATTATTATGGTTAACAATAACCTGGTCCCCGTTGATTTTTTTGTTTTTGATATTGAATGCAATGGTTCTTGTCCAATTATTTTGGGAAGACCGTTTCTTAGAATTGTTGGTGCTGCAATTGATATGAGAGATGAGATTATTAAATATCAATTCCCACTCAAGAAAGGTATGGAACACTTCCCTAGAAAGATAAAGAAGTCATCTTATGACTCTATTATTAGAACAAATTATGATGTGTATGCTTCTTCACTTGATAATACTTGATGCTCACACTTTTACTGCGCCTAGCTGAAAGGCATTAAAGAAAAGCGCTTATGGGAGACAACCCATGTTTTATTTACAATAATTTTTAGTTTTGTTGAGTCTTGGAAGTTATTACTACTGTAATGACCTCTCCTTATCATTTTTATTTCGTTTTTGTGCCAAGAATAGCCTCTAATAGGAAGAAAGTAATGTTTGAGGAAGTTGCTTTCCTGAAAACAGATTTTGTGTTGTTACCATAAAAATAAAAATAGCCAGAGTGGAATTTTAAGCTATCATTTGTTTATGCATATGCCCCAGGTTATTATCTAACTTTCGTTAATTGACCACTTTTCGAGATAAACAACAGAGGATTTTCAAAAAAAATTGATCTTTATCTGTTGTTCCGTTTTGACAGATTTCTGCACTATTTGCATTTGCCTCTTAAATCTCTTTCTTTTTTAGATCTTTTGATCAAAGAGCTTTTTTTAAGGTTGCTACAGTAGCTTATGCTTTAATATATGTTTGATAAATGTTAGTACTGAACACAAGTGGATTTGTTTATTTTAATTGTACTAATGCTGCTAATGAACAATTGTGTGAAGTTTTTGTATGAAGGAAGTTTTCAAGTGTAGGGAAAGAAGAATGATGTGATGAGATGAAGAATGAAAAAAAGCTTAAGATTGCGGATGCCCCTGCACCCCAAGACATATTCAAGAGGAACAAGCGTCAAAGATTGGGGATGCCCAAGGCATCCCCTCTTCATCGACAAAGCAACAGGTCATCTCTCTATGCGCTATATTTTTATTGCTTCATACGCTATGTGTTGTTCTTGGAGCTTCTTTATTTTTGTTTTTTGTTTTGTTTTTTTTGTTTTTTGTAGCATATGTTGGATCCCGGCACATTTCTTTTGGAGAAAGACCCGCTCCTTTTTAATTGCATAGAACGCTCTAGTTTTCGCTGTAATTGTTCTATGAGTGTTCTAGTTTTCTGGTATTGCATTTAGCTCTTGTTCTTTCACTTGAATTTTGTTAAGAGCACGTTAGTATTCTTTATTTGTGTATGATTAGCTCTCTGGTCCATAATTTATTTCATCTCTGAGAGTTATTTCAAATAAGTTGATTGGTGTTGGATACGAGTAAAATATTTCATGACTATAGTGATGCAAAAGGAGGCTTGTCTAGACCGTGGCATAGACTTTGGCATGTCATGTTGGATGTTATTCTTGTCATATGCTTAGTATTTATTGTTGTAGCATGACTTGTTTCAAATGGATTTCATAATGTGTCATTTAAAGAATCATGTGTTGTTTCTATCATAAAAGCATAATATTGTGGTATTCTCCTTTGATGCTTTATTGGGTTGACTTGGCGCATGCTTACACCATGTTATGACTATAACCAGTCAACTAAAGCCTCTATGATCATTTAGTTTTTGACTTGTAATATCACTTTATGCTTTGATTGATAATGTTTTGTCGCTATGCATGATTATGGCCATTATTGCTCTCTTAGTTGGTCACTCCCAGTGTTTTGCTAGCCTTCGCCTGTGCTGAGTATGAACTCTACTCGTGCATCCAACCACCATGAAACAAAGTTTTGCCAATTGTGTCCATCATATCTACCTAGTAGCATTATTGCTATTCCAAGTAATTCATCATGTTTTTATCTTCCAAATTAAATCTTGGCATGAGAAAATTAGTCAGTACAACTCTCACGAACTTGATGGCACATTTACTTTCTTGCACTTAATAAATTTGATCATTGTACTTATCTTATGAAGTTTATGTGTTTGCAAATTCCGAGTTGGGAGTTTGTAGAACCATGCTTTCATGGGGAACACTTTCGACATTGCACTTATATTTAGTTGATGTCATGTTCTTTTGTTTATGGATGCCTAGAGGTGCGAAATAAGATGGAAACTTATAAGTTCATGGAGTTTGTAATGGGTTAGGGAAATGGCTAGGCCGCTAATCTAAGCCATGCATCATTCATGGTGGAAATTTACGGCTAAGCCATAGTGAGCATTCTATGAAGCATTTGCAATAAGAAGCTATATCAATAGCAAATAAAAAATTGCTGAGATGCTCACTGTTTGTTTGTCTTGTTATTTTGGCATGGGATTGGTCCACAAGAGTACCTCCATATCATCGGGAAAGAGGTACCCCATTGGTGGTTCTCAATGATACATGTATACTTACAATGACAAGAACTCATTTGGGACCTAAGTTGAGTAGCATGAGGTTTAGGTACTCGCATTCAAGGGGCACGAGATTTTCAACTTGTGATTTGCAAGCATATAGCTCATTTTTGACCCATTAACTTTAACCATTCAAGATGCTTATGATAGGGGCAATGAGAGCTCGAAGCTAATAAGTACCATACTTTTTGGAAGGTTTATAAAACTTGTTTATCTTTCTTACTCTGCAATGAGTTTATCTTTTACTTTATGTTGAGTCTTCATCTTCTACTTTATGCACCAATTAAGAGAGCATAGTTATCATTCTCAGTGCAATGTGCATAGTCCCAAAAATATTATTGATTAATTCATGATTGTGCTATTGCTTGCTCTCAAATTACTTGTATCTAGTCACCCTCTGAACTTTGAAGGTGTCCTTGAATTTATGTTTTGCTATTCCATAAGGACATGTTGAGTACCACTTTATTACGTTTACTCTCTGATCATCAACACACAGTTGCTTTCAATGCACTATTATTCATGATCTTTGTTTGAGTTACTCTTCATGTTATAACATAGTTGCTATGTTCAATTGAACTATATCTATCATGCCTATGTTAGAATACTTAGATCCCGCTCACAATGCTTTACATGCTTGATGAAGATTGTGTTGGCTTCATGTAACCTCAAAAATTATCTTTGTTATCACTTACCTACTCGAGGACGAGCATGAGTCGAGCTTGAGGATGCTTGATACGTCTCAAACGTATCTATAATTTTTGATGATCCATGTTTGTTTTACACCAATTCATATATGTTTTGTTTACACTTCGTTGCACTTTTACATGATTTACGGCACTAACATATTAACAAGATGCGATAGTGCCAGTTCCCTGTTTTCTGCTGTTTTTGTATTTCAGAAAATTTGTACAGGAAATATTCTCGGAATTGGACGAAACAAAAGCCGAAGTCAATATTTTACCAAAACAAAGACGAAGTCTAAAGGGTGGTCGAAGAGGCGCAGCAGAGCGGCCAGACCTACCCTAGGCGCGTCCTGGACCTGGCCCGCGCCTAGGGGTGGTCTAGGCCCACCAGGTGCCCCACCGACCTAAATCCTCCACCTATTTATACATCTTATCGAAAAAACCTAGACACCCGAGCCTCCATCCACGAAAAGTTCCATCGCGTCCGCCATTGCAGAACCCATCTTGGGGGGTTCTGAAGCTCTTCCCGGCACCCTGCCGGAGGGGGAAATCATCGCCGGAGGCATCTACATCACCATGCCCGCCTCCGAAGTGATGCGTGAGTAGTTCATCCCTGGATTATGGGTCCATAGCAGTAGCTAGATGGTTGTCTTCTCCACTTTGTGCTTCATGTATCGATCTTGTGAGCTGCCCTACATGATCAAGATCATCTTTATGTAATCCTATATGTTTGGTTTGCTGGGATCCGATAAATATTGTATACTATGTGTGACGCCCCGGAACCGGTACCATGAGGATTCCAGCGATCCCGCCGAAATCCGCACGATATCGATCCAGAGACGCCCTCCGACACGACGTGCGCGACGAATCACACACGTGATGCCAGAGGAATTAACACGAGCGGTAACATTACAACAGGATTACAATAGAGCCCACAAGATACATATATTACAACAACGACTCCAACGAGTCAAGATACAAATATACAATACAAAGATCCAAATCATACGTAAGATCGAATACGTCCGAGTACGGACAAGATACAAATTGGACTAAGAGTCCCGAAGATAACCGATGGCGTCCATAACCCCGCCCGGGCCAAGCCGGAAGGGTAACCTTGCTAACGTCGTCTTCATCGAACATATCTTCATACCTGCCCGGTTATATCCCGTAGAAGCAGCAATAAGTACGGGTTCATACTTAACAAGACTTCAAGACGTATAAGCATTCGTCAACCAGTCGTCCTTTGTACTTGAGGCACGCAGGGGACTTAGAGGACGCAAGAGGAACGTCATAGGCAATATGGTGGAGTTTAGCGGCAACGCAAGCACTAAAAACCTATAGAGACACTCTACAACAATCGTCTAATCAGAGAAGGTGAGAGAGCGCATAAGGTAACAGATAAAATACTACACAAACATAACCCGACCGATTACACATATCCCCTTCAACAATTGCGAAGAGGCAATGTAAAAGGCACTCAACGGTGGACAAGTTTTATTAGGTATCGGTTGTAGTAATGCTATATTACTACACAAGTTATTAGCAGATTATTAGCAACAAGATAACGGTGCAAGTTGTTCTATGATCAAGCTATACAATTCCAAGTCGTCCATAACCGCAGACACGGCTTATCGATAAGATGTACACCCTGCAGGGGTTTCCCAAATGTAACCATACGCATGCTCGAACCCGCTTAATTACGGCGGAGTCTCACAACAAGACCGTTCCCAGTTCAACAAGAAAGTCTAGGGGGCCACCCAACTAAGCTACCCGTGACGAAGTCCGGCCGTACTCCGAGACGGACCCAGAGGTTGCGTAGGCGTCTAGGCGGGCACTAACGGCCAAGCACTAGATAAGTCGTCTAGCAATTATGCAGTGCAGTACAGAAATAAACC
Source organism: Lolium rigidum (assembly GCF_022539505.1). NCBI lineage: Eukaryota > Viridiplantae > Streptophyta > Magnoliopsida > Poales > Poaceae > Lolium > Lolium rigidum. The sequence continues at coordinate 168,276,613 of NC_061509.1, read as the reverse complement.
ACTGATGGCGTGTATTTCACACGTTCGTTGGGCAACCCCAAGAGGAAGGTATGATGCGCACAGCAGCAAGTTTTCCCTCAGAAAGAAACCAAGGTTTATCGAACCAGGAGGAGCCAAGAAGCACGTTGAAGGTTGATGGCGGCGGGATGTAGTGCGGCGCAATACCGGAGATTCCGGCGCCAACGTGGAACCCGCACAACACAACCAAAGTACTTTGCCCCAACGAAACAGATGAGGTTGTCAATCTCACCGGCTTGCTCGTAACAAAGGATTAACCGTATTGTGTGGAAGATGATTGTTTGCAGAGAAAACAAGTAAAAACAAGTATTGCAAGTAGATTGTATTTCAAGTAAAGAGAATTGGACCGGGGTCCACAGTTCACTAGAGGTGTCTCTCCCATAAGACGAACAACATGTTGGGTGAACAAATTACAGCTTGGGCAATTGACAAATAAAGAGAGCATGACAATGCACATACATATCATGATGAGTATAGTGAGATTTAATTGGGCATTACGACAAAGTACATAGACCGCCATCCAACCGCATCTATGCCTAAAAAGTCCACCTTCGAGGTTATCATCCGAACCCCTCCAGTATTAAGTTGCAAAGCAACAGTACAATTGCATTAAGTATGGTGCGTAATGTAATCAACAACTACATCCTTAGACATAGCATCAATGTTTTATCCCTAGTGGCAACAAGACAACACAACCTTAGAACTTTCTCGTCATCGTCCCAGGTGTCAATGCGAGCATGAACCCACTATCGAGCATAAGTACTCCCTCTTGGAGTTAAAAGTAAAAACTTGGCCAGAGCATCTACTAATAACGGAGAGCATGCAAGATCATAAACAACACATAAGCATAACTTCGATAATCAACATAACAAGTATTCTCTATTCATCGGATCCCAACAAACGCAACATATAGAATTACATATAGATGATCTTGATCATGATAGGCAGCTCACAAGATCCAACAATGATAGCACAATGGGGAGAAGACAACCATCTAGCTACCGCTATGGACCCATAGTCCAGGGGTAGACTACTCACTCATCACTCCGGAGGCGACCATGGCGGTGTAGAGTCCTCCGGGAGATGATTCCCCTCTCCGGCGAGGGTGCCGGAGGCGATCTCCGGGATCCCCCGAGATGGGATCGGCGGCGACGGCGTCTCGGCAATGTTTTCCGTATCGTGGCTCTCGATGCGGGGGTTTCGTCACGGAGGCTTTAAGTAGGCGGAAGGGCAAGTCGAGAGGCGGCACGGGGGCCCACACCATAGGCCGGCGCGGCCGGGGTGGGGCCGCGCCGCCCTAGGGTTTGGCCACCCCGTGGCCCCTCTTCGTCTCGTCTTCGGTCTTCCGGAAGCTTCGTGAGAAAATAGGCCTCCGGGCTTTTATTTCGTCCAATTCCGAGAATATTTCTTTACTAGGATTTCGAAACCAAAAACAGCGAAAACAAGCAATCGGCACTTCGGCATCTTGTTAATAGGTTAGTTCCAGAAAATGCACGAATATGACATAAAGTGTGCATAAAACATGTAGATAACATCAATAATGTGGCATGGAACACAAGAAATTATCGATACGTTGGAGACGTATCAACCACCCGAAGGCAACAGGAAGTAAACACCCAAAGGCAACAGTATATAAACATGCATGCGCCAAATAAAACCAAGGTTGTGGCCCCCTTTTCAACTAACTCGAGAAAAGGTAATGGGTGAGGGGGGCCCGGTGAATCCCCACGCATGGGTAGAGCGCTCAATCTCGGAACAGATAACAAGAACTCGGGTCCTAGGGGACATTAGCGAGTCAAAGTTCCGATGCTTTCGCAAAGGGGCTCACAGATGCCTCTGCTTACAATTTTAGTTGTTAACAAATAAGTAAAACATGTGTATCTCCAACAACTGATATAGCATGTGATAACCTCCCAACAACCCAACATATCCCGATGAGATAACAACAACAGTAATGAGATAAAACAGCACTAGCATGCACTACGACTCGCAAGGCAGACCCGATAACCAAACAATAGCTGTAGGTGGTTGGTGGAGTCAATATAGGCTGCTTGAGGTAACAAGTGGAAGGGACACGTGACAAGAACGCAACTTAAGGATAGCATGAGGGAGAAGGCAAAATAAAATAGGTGAGCGACTTCGCAGAGGCGTAGTATAGGGGAAATGCTTGCCTGTTAAAGCTTGCCGAGGAACATCCGGAGAACTTGCCGTATCTCACCGCACCACTTCGTGATCCTATCCGGGAAGAAGCAAATGCTGGAACACACAACGTATGCAAGTCTTACTAATACGGATAAAGAAGATCCAGCATGAGCAGATGCAGGCATGCATGACATGGCAACGATGATGCGGTGCAACTTATCCAATTTAATCGGAGTCGGAACCCCGGACAAGCAAATTAGGTTGGAGTTTCATTTTCTACCGTCAAATTTAAGGGTTGATTAGCATGGCATATCATGGCAAGGTGAGCTACATCAAAATTAAACGGAGCGGGAAAAACCTTAGTCGGTCTCCGAAATACTCCGCATATATGTGAGGTGAAATGCATAAACTATCACGGCGCGACATGATGCGAGATGCGAACAGATGAATGGATGGCATATTCATGTTTCTCATGTTTTTCTGATCAATTTTCATATATAAAACATTTTATTTCGAGTTACGGTTTGCAAGATATGATTTTTGCAAGTTTGAACATTTCCTGTTAAAAGAAAAGGGCAAAGAATAACCAGAGCGGGGCGTTGGGCCGGATCTGGCGTGGTTTTGTGTCGGAGAAGATCTGGGCCGGAACCTGGCCTGCAAGCAGCGACAGATAGGATCCGGGCGCATGGAGGGATGGGCCACGCCTGCGGATCTGGGTCAAGGCCCATCTGGAAAACGAACACATAACAAAAAGTATCCCTTTAATTCGCAGGCATAGGATTTGATCTTGGGATCTCACAGATGATGGAGTAGGGATGTTACCACCGTGCTGTTGCCTTGGATCATGGCAAGGAAGGGACACGCTTGGTTATGAAACCATCCCGGACGAAGATCTGGATCAGAAACGTCCATGGCAGAGAAGACCATGTCGACCACGGGAACGACACGAGCAGCCTAACTGGGACGGGCGAGACGCCGTCGGGGCTGCGCCTGGACACGGGGAAGCCGAGGATGTGCTTGGTTTGGGCGGAGGGGGGCATAGGCGGCCGGAATCGACGCCGGAGCATGGCTGCCATGGAGGAGAAACGACGACCTTGCGCCCGATTTACAGTGTATTGACTCGATTCCTTTCAGGGGGATGATGAGGACGACGAGCCGCATCTGATGATGCCCTCAGGACGGTGGGGGGCGCCTTGTAGCGGCGGCGCCACAGAGTTGCTGCGGGGAGTTTCTCGTTCGTTTGTTCACAGAGACAAGAAAGAAGAAAGGGTAGAGAGGTAGGTGGCGGCTGAGCGAGAGGGAGAAGAGGAGGAGCGCTAGGGTTTCTAGGGTGCAACCTCGGTGGGGATTAAAGGAGGGGAAAAGGCGGAGTGGGGTGGTTGGCGCGGTGGTGGGCATCGACAGCGACCGCGGGGAAAAAGCACGAGAGGCTCGTGCTCTCTCTCTGGGAGTTAGACGACAACCAGAAAAAGAAGAGAACGAAGGGGTACGGGCCAAGAAATGGGCCGGACTGGTGGGCTGCTGGGAGGAAGATGGTGGGCCGCCGGGGTGAGAGGAAGCAGGCCAGAAAAGAGAGAGAGAGAGAGGAGGGAGGCCCGGGAAAGGAGAAGGAAGGGGTTTTCTTTTTATTTTACAAAATCCTTTGACTTTTATTTTGAAAACTGTTTTGAATTTGAGGCAAAGGTGAGAGAGAGATTCAAAATTAGGTTTTCAACTATTACTTTATTTGTAATCAAAACAAAGCAACTTTATGTTTAAGAATTTATTTGTTGGAAAAGCTTAATTATAAAATAAGAAATATGAGAGGGAGAGATTAGGGTTTTTATTTAGATGAAGGACGAGGGAGGGTTTATAAAATAGTTTTATTAAAAAAATCATGGATGATATGATGCATATGCCATGATGATGCATTAAAGAAAAAGAACAAACAAAATCTAATAGGGGTACTACCCGGGGCCGTTACACTATGTTGATATTTTTTATATATTCATGTCATATGTTATTTGTGATCTTGCATGCTCTCTGTAGCTAGTAGAAACTCTGGCCAAGTGGACACTTATGACTCCAAGAGGGGCTATTTATGCTCGATGGTAGGTTCATGCCTCTACTTTTCTCGAATAGTGACTTTATAACTTCTAAGATTGTAGATGTGTTGTTGCTACTAGGAAGAAAATAACAATTTTTATCCGAGGGTAATTCTATTATTTACTTTACACACATTGCTTAATGGGATAGCATGTTGCTTGCAACTTTATACTAAAAGGGGTGCGGATGCTAACCTGAAGGTGGATTATTAGTCATAGACGCAGTTGGATTACGGTCTATGTATTATGTTGTAATGCCCATATCAAATCTCATAGTAATCATCTTGTCATGTATTGATCGATATTCTGTCAATTACCCAGCTGTAATTTGTTCACCCAACATGCTATTTCTTTATGGAGAGACACCTCTAGTGAACTGTGGACCCCAGTCTTATTTCCTTTACTGATAAATTCTACTGCAATACCGTTATGTTTACTTTCTGCAAACATCTCTTTCCTTCGATACGTCTAATACTTTGTGTTCAGCAAACCGGTGAGATTGACAACCTCACTACAAGTTGGGGAAAAGTACTTTGGTTGTGTTGTGTGCAGGTTCCACATTGTTGCTGATGCCGGCAGTGCGCCCTGCCACTAGTCAGCCAACAACACCTTCAGAAGCCATGCCTTTCTCCTACTGGTCGATTAAATCTTGGTTTCGTACTGAGGGAAACTTGCTGATGTGCGCATCACACCTTCCTCTTGGGGTTTCCAAACCGCTTCCATCACTGCCATCACCAGAGCACCATCATGACTTTTCTGGCGCGGTTGCCGAGGACCTAAAGAAAAGCTACACCACAGAGATTGCGAACTCCCACGGCAACTGCACTGCCAGCAAATACGTCATCTTATCAAAAGTATATTCAATACTTCTGATAAGAGTAGCCCCCGAGCATATGAACATGTGCTTGCTGCTGGACATAGGATCCCGATTTTTTACTTCTGACTATATATTGTTCTGGCAACTCAAAGATTTAGTCAACCATGACGTCGATGCTGGCGAAAACCATGTGTTGTCGCCTCGGGAAGACACGATTGCCGGTGGACCACTGTTTTGTGGCCCCAAAATCTCTGCTCTTCCCCCATGTCGCGCAAGTGGGGCTTGCACGTCCTCCAACATTCTCGGCACACTCGTAGTAACTTTCTTAATTCCAAAATAAACTATAAAATATTTTACCACGCAGCCACGTGTAGGGTTCAAGATCGTCCGGCGTACATCCAATGGTTGAGCTACTTCGTCTTCGAGGTTATAAAGGTTTACCCATGGGCTCATTTTTCCCCTTCGCTCCGCCGCACATCTCCTTTGCTTCTACCATTGCCCTAATTCCCATTCTCCTTGAGCACCTCCTGCGCACAGCTTCTCCTTTTCTCTTCCATTCCACAACTCCGTCGCCATGGCTCCTCGGACCAAACGCACCAAGAACATCGCCGTCGGTACCTCTGACCGCGTGGAGAAGGAGAAGATTTCCGGATGGGAGAGATCCAAAATCTCTTCTCAGGACCACCGCATGCTCAAGAAGATGGGCTTGCTCAAGGATGAAGCGATCCAGATGCCAGGGGATGAAAGTACCCCCTGATACGTCTCAAACGTATCTATAATTTCTTATGTTCCATGATACTTTTCTGATGATACTCACATGTTTTATACACATTATATGTCATTATTATGCATTTTCCGGCATTAACCTATTGACGAGATGCCGAAGAGCCGATTGTTGTTTCTGCTGTTTTTGGTTTCAGAAATCCTAGTAAGGAAATATTCTCGGAATTGGACGAAATCAACGCCCATGGGCCTATTTTTACACAAAGCTTCCAGAAGACCGGAGAGGAAACGAAGTGGGGCCACGAGGTGGCCACACAACAGGGCGGCGCGGCCCAAGCCCTGGCCGCGCCGGCCTAGCTTGTGGGCCCCTCGTGATGCCCCTTGACCTGCCCTTCCGCCTACTTAACGTCTTCGTCGCGAAACCCCCAGTACCGAGAGCCACGATACGGAAAACCTTACAGAGACACCGCCGCCGCCAATCCCATCTCGGGGGATTCAGGGGATCGCCTCCGGCACCCTGCCGGAGAGGGGAATCATCTCCCGGAGGTCTCTTCATCGCCATGATCGCCTCCGGATCGATGTGTGAGTAGTCCACCCCTGGACTATGGGTCAATAGCAGTAGCTAGATGGTTGTCTTCTCCTCATTGTGCTATCATGTTAGATCTTGTGAGCTGCCTATCATGATCAAGATCATCTATTTGTAATCCTTCATGTTGTGTTTGTTGGGATCCGATGAATATTGAATACTATGTCGGTTGATTATCAATCTATCATATATGTTATTTATGTTCTTGCATGCTCTCCGTTGCTAGTAGAGGCTCGGCCAAGTTGATACTTGTGACTCCAAGAGGGAGTATTTATGCTCGATAGTGGGTTCATGCCTCCATTAAATGCGGGACAGAGTGACGTAAAGTTCTAAGGTTGTGGATGTGCTGTTGCCACTAGGGATAAAACATCGATGCTTTGTCTAACGATATTTGTGTTGATTACATTACGCACCATACTTAATGAGTCTGTTGTTTGCAACTTAATACTGGAAGGGGTTCGGTTGATAACCTGAAAGTGGACTTTTTAGGCATAGATGCATGCTGGATAGCGGTCTATGTACTTTGTCGTAATGCCCTGATTGAATCTCATAGTACTCATCATGATATATGTATGTGCATTGTTATGCCTTCTTTATTTGTCAATTGCCCAACTGTAATTTGTTCACCCAACATGTGTTTATCTTATGGGAGAGACACCACTAGTGAATCGTGGACCCCGGTCCTATTCTTTACATCTGAAATACAATCTACTCGCAATTGTTCTTTACTCGTTCTTCGCAAAAAATCATCATCTTCCACACAATACGTTTAATCCTTTGTTTACGATAGCCGGTGAGATTGACAACCTCAGCAGTTACGTTGGGGCAAAGTACTGTGATTGTGTTGTGCAGGTTCCACGTTGGCGCCGGAATCCCTGGTGTTGCGCCGCGCTACACTCCGCCACCAACAACCTTCAACGTGCTTCTTGGCTCCTACTAGTTCGATAACCTTGGTTTCTTACTGAGGGAAAACTTGCTGTTGTGCGCATCACACCTTACTCTTGGGGTTCCTAACGGACGTGTCAACTACGCGCATGATGGCATGTACAGCACACGTCCGTTGGGAACCCCAAGAGGAAGGTATGATGCGCATAGTAGCAAGTTTTCCCTCAGAAAGAAACCAAGGTTTATCGAACCAGGAGGAGCCAAGAAGCACGTTGAAGGTTGATGGCGGCGAGATGTAGTGCGGCGCAACACCGGGATTCCGGCGCCAACGTGGAACCTGCACAACACAACCAAAGTACTTTGCCCCAACGAAACAGATGAGGTTGTCAATCTCACCGAATTGTCTGTAACAAAGGATTAGATGTATAGTGTGGATGATGATTGTTTGCGTAAAACAAGTAGAACAAGTATTGCGATAGATTGTATTCGATATAAAATAATGGACCGGGGTCCACAGTTCACTAGAGGTGTCTCTCCGATAAGAAATAGCATGTTGGGTGAACAAATTACAGTTGGGCAATTGACAAATAAAGAAGGCATAACAATGCACATACATGATATGATGAATATTGTGAGATTTAATTGGGCATTACGACAAAGTACATAGACCGCTATCCAGCATGCATCTATGCCTAAAAAGTCCACCTTCGATTATCATCCGAACCCCTTCCGGTATTAAGTTGCAAAACAACAGACAATTGCATTAAGTATGGTGCGTAATGTAATCAATAACTACATCCTCGGACATAGCATCAATGTTTTATCCCTAGTGGCAACATCACATCCACAACCTTAGAACTTTCCGTCATCGTCCCGCATTTAATGGAGGCATGAACCCACTATCGAGCATAAATACTCCCTCTTGGAGTTAAGAGCAAAAACTTGGCCAGAGCCTCTACAAATAACGGAGAGCATGCAAGATCATAAACAACACATAGGTAATAGATTGATATTCTCTATCCATCGGATCCCGACAAACACAACATGTAGAATTACAGATAGATGATCTTGATCATGTTAGGCAGCTCACAAGATCCGACAATGAAGCACATGAGGAGAAGACAACCATCTAGCTACTGCTATGGACCCATAGTCCAGGGGTGAACTACTCACTCATCACTCCGGAGGCGACCATGGCGGTGAAGAGTCCTCCGGGAGATGAATCCCCTCTCCGGCAGAGTGCCGGAGGTGATCTCCAGAATCCCCCGAGATGGGATTGGCGGCGGCGGCGTCACGATAGGTTTTCCGTATCGTGGCTCTCGCATCGGGGGTTTCGCGACGAAGGCTATTTGTAGGCGGAAGGGCAGGTAAAGGGGCGTCACGAGGGGCCCACACCACGAGCCGACGCGGCCGGGGCCCGGGCCGCGCCGCCCGGTGTGTCGCCACCTCGTGGCCCCACTTCGACTCTCCCTCGGACTTCCGGAAGCTTCGTGCAAAAATAGGACCCCGGGCGTTGATTTCGTCCAATTCCGAGAATATTTCCTTTGTAGGATTTCTGAAACCAAAAACAGCAGAACAACAGAATCGGCTCTTCGGCATCTCGTTAATAGGTTAGTGCCGGAAAATGCATAAATACGACATATAATGTGTATAAAACGTGTAGATATCATCAATAATGTGGCATGGAACATAAGAAATTATCGATACGTCGGAGACGTATCGGCATCCCCAAGCTTAGTTCTCGCTCGTCCCGAGCGAGTAAACGATAACAAAGATAATTTTTGGAGTGACATGACATCATAACCTTGATCATACTATTGTAAACATATGTAATGAATGCAGCGATCAAAACAATGGTAATGACATGAGTAAACAAATGAATCATAAAGCAAAGACTTTTCATGAATAGTACTTAAAGACAATCATCAATAAGTCTTGCATAAGAGTTAACTCATAAAGCAATAAATCAAAGTAAAGGTATTGAAGCAACACAAAGGAAGATTAAGTTTCAGCGGTTGCTTTCAACTTGTAACATGTATATCTCATGGATAATTGTCAACATAGAGTAATATAACAAGTGCAATATGCAAGTATGTAGGAATCAATGCACAGTTCACACAAGTGTTTGCTTCTTGAGGTGGAGAGAAATAGGTGAACTGACTCAACATAAAAGTAAAAGAAAGGTCCTTCAAAGAGGAAAGCATCGATTGCTATATTTGTGCTAGAGCTTTGATTTTGAAAACATGACACAATTTTGTCAACGGTAGTAATAAAGCATATGTATCATGTAAATTATATCTTACAAGTTGCAAGCCTCATGCATAGTATACTAATAGTGCCCGCACCTTGTCCTAATTAGCTTGGACTACCGGGATCATCGCAATACACATGTTTTAACCAAGTGTCACAAAGGGGTACCTCTATGCCGCCTGTACAAAGGTCTAAGGAGAAAGCTCGCATTTTGGATTTCTCGCTTTTGATTATTCTCAACTTAGACATCCATACCGGGACAACATAGACAACAGATAATGGACTCCTCTTTAATGCATAGGCATGTAGCAACAATTAGTGTTCTCATATGAGATTGAGGATATATGTCCAAAACTGAAACTTCCACCATGATTCATGGCTTTAGTTAGCGGCCCAATGTTCTTCTCTAACAATATGCATGCTCTAACCATTAAAGTGGTAGATCTCCCTTACTTCAGACAAGACGGACATGCATAGCAACCCACATGATATTCAACAAAGAGTAGTTGATGGCGTCCCCAGAAACATGGTTATCGCACAACAAGAAACTTAATAAGAGATAAAGTGCATAAGTACATATTCAATACCACAATAGTTTTTAAGCTATTTGTCCCATGAGCTATATATTGCAAAGGCGAATGATGGAAATTTAAAGGTAGCACTCAAGCAATTTACTTTGGAATGGCGGAGAAATACCATGTAGTAGGTAGGTATGGTGGACACAAATGGCATAGTGGTTGGCTCAAGGATTTTGGATGCATGAGAAGTATTCCCTCTCGATACAAGGTTTAGGCTAGCAAGGTTATTTGAAACAAACACAAGGATGAACCGGTGCAGCAAAACTCACATAAAAGACATATTGTAAACATTATAAGACTCTACACCGTCTTCCTTGTTGTTCAAACTCAATACTAGAAATTATCTAGACTTTAGAGAGACCAAATATGCAAACCAAATTTAGCAAGCTCTAGGTTTTTCTTCATTAATGGGTGGAAAGTATATGATGCAAGAGCTTAAACATGAGCACAAAAATTGCCAAGTATCAAATTATTCAAGACATTTTAGAATTACTACATGTAGCATTTCCCGATTCCAACCATATAACAATTTAACGAAGAAGATTCAACCTTCGCCATGAATACTATGAGTAAAGCCTAAGGACATATTTGTCCATATGCAACAGCGGAGCGTGTCTATCTCCCACACAATGAATGCTAGGATCCATTTTATTCAAACAAAACAAAAACAAAAACAAGCCGACGCTCCAAGCAAAGCACATAAGATGTGATGGAATAAAAATATAGTTTCGGGGGAGGAACTCGATAATGTTGTCGATGAAGAAGGGGATGCCTTGGGCATCCCCAAGCTTAGACGCTTGAGTCTTCTTAAAATATGCAGGGGTGAACCACCGGGGCATCCCCAAGCTTAGAGCTTTCACTCTCCTTGATCATATTGCATCATTTCCCTCTCTTGATCCTTGAAAACTTCCTCCACACCAAACTCGAAACAACTCATTAGAGGGTTAGTGCACAATAAAAATTAACATGTTCAGAGGTGACACAATCATTCTTAACACTTCTGGACATTGCATAAAGCTACTGGACATTAATGAAGCAAAGAAATTCATCCATCATAGCAAAAGAGGCAATGCGAAATAAAAGGCAGAATCTGTCAAAACAGAACAGTCCGTAAAGATGGATTTTATCGAGGCACCAGACTTGCTCAAATGAAAATGCTCAAATTGAATGAAAGTTGCGTACATATCTGAGGATCACGCACGTAAATTGGCATATTTTTCTGATCTACCTACAGAGAATTAGACCCAGATTCGTGACAGCAAAGAAATTTGTTTCTGCGCAGTAATCCAAATCTAGTATGAACCTTACTATCAAAGACTTTACTTGGCACAACTATGCACAAAACTAAGATAAGGAGAGGTTGCTACAGTAGTAAACAACTTCCAAGACTCAAATATAAAACAAAATTACTGTAGTAAAAACATGGGTTGTCTCCCATAAGCGCTTTTCTTTAACGCCTTTCAGCTAGGCGCAGAAAGTGTGTATCAAGTATTATCAAGAGATGAAGCATTGATATCATTACCGGGGGTGTTGGGAGTTTTCTCAACCATGCATAATATGTTGGATACATAAGTTTCAGCGGCTCCCTTTTCATTAGTCTTGGGCTTTCTACTCTCATCAAACAAATTTTCAGGAACAAGCCAAGCATAATTATTATCTAGAGCTTCATGCATCGCTAGGAGCTTACATGGTATTGGTGCTTTAATCTCCCCACCATCATTAACATTATTAGTGTACTTAATTCTATCCATATCCATTTTTTCAAGTGTTCTTTTAAAGTCGGTATAAAAGCCAAGCCTCTTATGCTTAATAAAAACTTTTCTAGCTTCTATAGCTATATCTTCAAATTCTCGCACTAAGACTTTTAGAACAAAATCTCTCTTCTCTCCCCGCTCCATATCAGAAAGTGTAAGAAACATGTGTTGTATCATGGGGTTGAGACTAATAAATCTAGCTTCCAACATGCGTACCAAACAAACAGAGGCATCTTCATAAGTAGGGACAGCTTTTGCAAGTGGTATATCTTTAAGATCTTCATGCATACTAACATGGGTGAAAAATTCTTCTATATTATCTCTTCCAATTATAGACCCTTGTCCCACAGGTATATCTTTTACAGTAAAATTAAGAGGAAACATGTTGAAATAAGTAAAGCAAATGCAAGTAACTAATTTTTTTGTGTTTTTAATATAGAGTGCAAGACAGTAAATAAAGTAAAGCTAGCAACTAATTTTTTTGTGTTTTGATATAATGCAGCAAACAAAGTAGTAAGTAAAGTAAAGCAAGACAAAAACAAAGTAGAGAGATTGGATTGTGGAGACTCCCCTTGCAGCGTGTCTTGATCTCCCCGGCAACGGCGCCGTGAAAAAATGCTTGATGGCGTGTACAAGCACACGTCCGTTGGGAACCCCAAGAGGAAGGTATGATGCGCACGGTAGCAAGTTTTCCCTCGGAAAGAAACCAAGGTTTATCGAACCGAGGAGGAGCCAAGAAGCACGTTGAAGGTTGATGGCGGCGAGATGTAGTGCGGTGCAACACCGGGGATTCCGGCACCAACGTGGAACCCGCACAACACAACCAAAGTACTTTGCCCCAACGAAACAGTGAGGTTGTCAATCTCACCGGCTTGCTGTAACAAAGGATTAGATGTATAGTGTGGATGATGATTGTTTGCAGAAAATAGTAGAACAAGTATTGCAGTAGATTGTATTCGATATAAAAGAATGGACCGGGGTCCACAGTTCACTAGAGGTGTCTCTCCGATAAGAAATAGCATGTTGGGTGAACAAATTACAGTTGGGCAATTGACAAATAAAGAAGGCATAACAATGCACATACATGATATGATGAATATTGTGATATTTAATTGGGCATTACAACAAAGTACATAGACCGCTATCCAGCATGCATCTATGCCTAAAAAGTCCACCTTCAGGTTATCATCCGAACCCCTTCCAGTATTAAGTTGCAAAACAACGAGACAATTGCATTAAGTATGGTGCGTAATGTAATCAATAACTACATCCTCGGACATAGCATCAATGTTTTATCCCTAGTGGCAACATCACATCCACAACCTTAGAACTTTCCGTCACTCGTCCCGGATTTAATGGAGGCATGAACCCACTATCGAGCATAAATACTCCCTCTTGGAGTTAAGAGCAAAAACTTGGCCGAGCCTCTACTAATAACGGAGAGCATGCAAGATCATAAACAACACATAGGTAATAGATTGATAATCAACATAACATAGTATTCTCTATCCATCGGATCCCGACAAACACAACATATAGAATTACAGATAGATGATCTTGATCATGTTAGGCAGCTCACAAGATCCGACAATGAAGCACATGAGGAGAAGACAACCATATAGCTACTGCTATGGACCCATAGTCCAGGGGTGAACTACTCACTCATCACTCCGGAGGCGACCATGGCGGTGAAGAGTCCTCCGGGAGATGATTCCCCTCTCCGGCGGGGTGCCGGAGGTGATCTCCGAGAATCCCCCGAGATAGGATTGGCGGCGGCGGCGTCTCGGTAAGGTTTTCCGTATCGTGGCTCTCGGTACTGGGGGTTTCGCGACGAAGGCTATTTGTAGGCGGAAGGGCAGGTAAAGGGGCGTCACGAGGGGCCCACACCACGGGCCGACGCGGCCGGGGCCTGGGCCGCGCCGCCTCGGTGTGTCGCCACCTCGTGGCCCCACTTCGACTCTCCCTCGGACTTCCGGAAGCTTCGTGCAAAAATAGGACCACGGGCGTTGATTTCGTCCAATTCCGAGAATATTTCCTTTGTAGGATTTACGAAACCAAAAACAGCGAGAAAACAACAAGCGGCTCTTCGGCATCTCGTTAATAGGTTAGTGCCGGAAAATGCATAAATACGACATATAATGTGTATAAAACATGTAGATATCATCAATAATGTGGCATGGAACATAAGAAACTGTTTTTACGGCGCCGTTGCCGGGGAGATCAAGACACGCTGCAAGGGGAGTCTTCCACATCCAATCTCTTTACTTTGTTTTTGTCTTGCTTTGTTTTACTTTATTTACTGCTTGTTTGCTTCTTATATCAAAAAAACAAAAAAATTAGTTGCTAGTTTTACTTTATTTACTGTCTTGTTCTCTATATTAAAAACACAAAAAAATTAGTTACTTGCATTTACTTTATTTAGTTTGCTTTATTTACTACTGCTAAAAATGAGTAATCCCGAAGTTGAAGTTCGTTCGTTTAAGCAACAAGGGGGAGAAAGTTTTAAAGATGCTTGGTATAGAATTAGCGATGCTCATCATAGGTGCATTAAGAAACACTCCACTATTATACTACTTAGGAACTTTTATGTTGGTATCTCTAGTTGGAATAGATATGTTCTTGATACTCTGGCAGGAGGTAATTTCCTAGGCACTCCCGCTTTAGAAGCTTGTTGCATTATTGAGAGTCTAGTTGGAATACCACCTGTTAATGAAGCTAAAATTGAAATATCTCTTGAAGATGTCATGAAAAAGTTTAAGGTCATAGAGAAAAATCTTCCAAGTGTTGAGACTAAATTGGAAATATTACTTAATAACACTGATAAACTTGATAAAACTCTTAGTGGAATCAATGAGAGAATTGCCGTTTTAGAAACTTGTGCTACTCATGATAATCGAACCCATAGGATTAGTGAACTTGAAGAAGCTATGTGAACCTTGGGTTCAACTTTTTCTTCTCTTAAGTTTAAGGAGAAAGCTTATGTGGGTAAGGAGCAAAAATTCATGTATGCCTCTAAAGTACCTAAGCCAAAAAGCTATTATAGGCCTAAAATTGACAAAGCCCTTAGCACCACTATGGATGGGGGAGCATCTAAGATACCTATTGAAGCTGATGCTTCATCTCTTGACAATACTTGATACACACTTTTCGCGCCTAGGCTGAAAGGCGTTAAAGAAAAGCTCTTATGGGAGACAACCCATTATTTTACTTCGCACTTTTGTTTTATATTTGAGTCTTGGAAGTTGTTACTACTGTAGCAACCTCTCCTTATCTTTATTTTATTGCATTGTTGTGCCAAGTAAAGTCTTTGATAGTAAAGCCAATACTAGATTTGGATTACTGCGCAGGAACAGATTTCTTGCTGTCACGAATTTGAGCAGTAGTCTCTGTAGAAAATTTAAAAAAATCTGCCAATTTACGTGCGTGATCCTTAGATATGTGCGCAACTTTCATTCAATTTGGGAATTTTCATCTGAGCAAGTCTGGTGCCTCTTTAAAATTCGTCTTTACGGACTGTTCTGTTTTGACAGATTCTGCCTTTTATTTCGCATTGCCTGTTTTGCTATGTTTGATGGATTTCTTTGTTCCATTAACTTTCAGTAGCTTTGTGCAATGTCCAGAAGTGTTAAGAATGATTATGTCACCTCTGAATATATGAATTATTCACTAACCCTCTAATGAGTTTGTTTTGAGTTTGGTGTGGAGGAAGTTTTCAAGGGTCAAGAGAGGAGGATGATACAATATGATCAAGAAGAGTGAAAAGTCTAAGCTTGGGGATGCCCCCGTGGTTCATCCCTGCATATTTTAAGAAGACCCAAGCGTCTAAGCTTGGGGATACCCAAGGCATCCCTTCTTCATCGACAACTTATCAGGTCACCTCTAGTGAAACTATATTTTTATTCCGTCACATCTTATGTGCTTTACTTGGAGCGTCTGTTTGTTTTTGTTTTTGTTTTTGTTTGAATAAATTTGGATCCTAGCATTCTTTGTTTGGGAGAGAGACACGCTCCGCTGTTTCGTATGAACACATATGTTCTTAGCTTTATCTTTAATGTTCATTGCGAAAGTTGGACTATTTCATTCATTGTTATATGGTTGGAAACGGAAAATGCCGCATGTGGTAAATGGTTTCATGTCTTGAATAATGTGATACTTGGAAATTGTTGTGCTCATATAGATCATGTTTAAGCTCTTGCATCATGTACCTTGTACCCATTAATGAATAACTACATAGAGCTTGTTAAAATTTGGTGTGCATGATTGATCTCTAGAGTCTAGATATTTTCTGGTTGAGGTGTTTGAACAACAAGGAGACAATATAAAGTCTTATAATAGTTACAATATGTTCATATGTGAGCTTTGCTGCACCTTTTATACTTGAGTTTGCTTCAAACAACCTTGCTAGCCTAGCCTTGTATTGAGAGGAATTCTTCTCGTGCATCCAAATCCTTGAGCCAATAACTATGCCATTTGTGTCCACCATACCTACCTACCACATGATATTTCTCCGCCATTCCAAAGTAAATTACTTGAGTGCTACCTTTAAAAATTCTATTCCTTTGTCTTTGCAATATATAGCTCATGGGAAAAATAGCCTAAAAACTATTGTGGTGAAGAATATGTACTTATGTGTCTTATTTCTTAATAAGTTGCTTGTTGAGCGGTAACCATGTTTACGGGGACGCCATCAACTTTACCTTTGTTGAATATCATGTGAGTTGCTATGCATGTTCATCTTGTCTGAAGTAAGGGAGATTTTCATGATCAAATGGTTTGAGTATGCATACTGTTAGAGAAGAACATTGGGCCGCTAACTAAAGCCATGATTCATGGTGGAAGTTTCAGTGTGGACAATCAATCCTCAATCTCTTATGAGAATTTTAACCGTTGTTGAATGCTTATGCATTAAAGAGGAGTCCATTATCTGTTGTCTATGTTGTCCCGGTATGGATGTCTAAGTTGAGAATAATCAAAAGCGAGAAATCCAATGCGAGCTTTCTCCTTAGACCTTTGTACAGGCGGCATAGATGTATCCCTTTGTGATACTTGGTTGAAACATATGCTATGAAATGATAATCCGTGTTAATCCAAGCTAATTAGGACAAGGTGCGAGCACTATTGGTATACTATGCATGAGGCTTGCAACTTATAAGATGTCTTATACATAACACATATGCTTTATTACTACCGTTGACAAAATTGTTTCTTGTTTTCAAAATGAAAAGCTCTAGCACAAATATAGTAATCAATGCTTCCCTCTGCGAAGGGCCTATCTTCTACTTTATGTTGAGTCAGTTTACCTATTCTTTCTATCTTAGAAGCAAACACTTGTACCAACTGTGTGCATTGATTCTTACATGTTTACTTATTGCACTTGTTATATTGCTTTGTGTTGACAAGTATCCATGAGATATATATGTTGAAGTTGAAAGCAATTGCTGAAACTTATATCTTCCTTTGTGTTGCTTCAATGCTTTTACTTTGAATTTATTGCTTTATGAGTAACTCTTATGCAAGTATTATTGATGCTTGTCTTGAAAGTATTATTCATGAAAAGTCTTTGCTATATGATTCATTTGTTTACTCATTATCTTCATCATTGCTTCGAATCGCTGCATTCATCTCATATGCTTACAATAGTATGATCAAGATTATGATAGCATGTCACTTCAGAAATTATCTTTGTTATCGTTTACCTACTCGAGGGCGAGTAGGAACTAAGCTTGGGGATGCTTGATACGTCTCAAACGTATCTATAATTTCTTATGTTCCATGCTACTTTTATGATGATACTCACATGTTTTATACACATTATATGTCATTATTATGCATTTTCCGGCATTAACCTATTGACGAGATGCCGAAGAGCCAGTTGCTGTTTTCTGCTGTTTTTGGTTTTAGAAATCCTAGTAAGGAAATATTCTCGGAATTGGACGAAATCAACGCCCAGGGGCCTATTTTTACACAAAGCTTCTAGAAGACCGGAGAGGAAACGAAGTGGGGCCACGAGGTGGCCACACAACAGGGCGGCGCGGCCCAAGCCCTGGCCGCGCCGGCCTAGCGTGTGGGCCCCTCGTGACGCCCCTTGACCTGCCCTTCCGCCTACTTAAAGTCTTCATCGCGAAACCCCCATCCGAGAGCCACGATACGGAAAACCTTTCAGAGACGCCGCCTCCGCCAATCCCATCTCGGGGGATTCAGGAGATCGCCTCCGGCACCCTTCCGGAGAGGGGAATCATCTCCCGGAGGTCTCTTCATCGCCATGATCGCCTCCGGATCGATGTGTGAGTAGTCCACCCCTGGACTATGGGTCCATAGCAGTAGCTAGATGGTTGTCTTCTCCTCATTGTGCTATCATGTTAGATCTTGTGAGCTGCCTATCATGATCAAGATCATCTATTTGTAATCCTTCATGTTGTGTTTGTTGGGATCCGATGAATATTGAATACTATGTCAAGTTGATTATCAATCTATCATATATGTTATTTATGTTATTGCATGCTCTCCGTTGCTAGTAGAGGCTCCGGCCAAGTTGATACTTGTGACTCCAAGAGGGAGTATTTATGCTCGATAGTGGGTTCATGCCTCCATTAAATGCAGGACGAGTGACGGAAAGTTCTAAGGTTGTGGATGTCTTGTTGCCACTAGGGATAAAATATCGATGCTTTGTCTAAGGATATTTGTGTTGATTACATTACGCACCATACTTAATGCAATTGTCCGTTGTTTGCAACTTAATACTGGAAGGGGTTTGGATGATAACCCGAAAGTGGACTTTTTAGGCATAGATGCATGCTTGGATAGCGGTCTATGTACTTTGTCGTAATGCCCTGATTGAATCTCATAGTACTCATCATGATATATGTATGTGCATTGTTATGCCTTCTTTATTTGTCAATTGCCCAACTGTAATTTGTTCACCCAACATCTGTTTATCTTATGGGAGAGACACCACTAGTGAACTGTGGACCCCGGTCCTATTCTTTATATCTGAAATACAATCTATCGCAATTGTTCTTTACTTGTTCTTCGCAAACAATCATCATCTTCCACACAATACGTTTAATCCTTTGTTTACGAGCAAGCCGGTGAGATTGACAACCTCACCGTTACGTTGGGGCAAAGTACTCGTGATTGTGTTGTGCGGGTTCCACGTTGGCGCCGGAATCCCCGGTGTTGCGCCGCACTACACTCCGCCACCAACAACCTTCAACGTGCTTCTTGGCTCCTACTGGTTCGATAACCTTGGTTTCTTACTGAGGGAAAACTTGCTGCTGTGCGCATCACACCTTCCTCTTGGGGTTCCCAACGGACGTGTCAACTACGCGCATCACCCCTATACTCCTGAAGGGTTTCGGGTAATTTTCACTGACTTTATTGTCCGTGGATTATTCGTTCCAGTCCACGAATTCCTTCGTGGGCTTCTTTTCATTTATGGGATTCATCTTCATCAGCTGACCCCCAACTCTATCCTCCACATATCTATCTTTATCACCTTGTGCGAGTGCTTCCTTGGCATCCACCCCCACTGGGGCTTGTGGAAGCGCATTTTCTATCTCCGACGGAACAACTCGAAGAATGCTATCTACAATGTAGGTGGTGTTTGTATCTGTGTGCGGCCGGAAGCTGTTTATTTTGATTTGAAGTTTGCCGACTCCGTCCAAGGCTGGCGCAAGAAATGGTTATACGTCAAGGACGAGTCTTCTGACACTCAGGAATATGGTCTTGCCCCTTTCGACTTGTCGGAATACATTCTGAGGCACAAGTCTTGGGATGCAGAGGCCACGGCCGAAGAAATTGCGACCACCGAGTCCCTGGTTGCTCGGATCCAAGCGCTGTAGAACACTCAAGAGCAAGAACTATCGGGCGTACAGATTATTGTGCACTTCCTGCGGATTTGAGTACAACCTCTTCAAGCTCGTGCGAGTCCCCTCTAGCTATATTCAGGTGTTGGTGACGCTGCCCGGATTTCCAAAGATCTCCCCCTGAAGGACTTGGAAAAGCTAGTACGGTTCTTCACTTCTTTGAGCAAGAAAAGTGATGTTCCTTCCTCCTGTCGCGTGGAACCATTCAGTGGTACCCATGCCCTTCTAGCTGAAAGTACTTTTTCCTCGAATTGTGTTATTCTTCTTTCGGGTTCAATAGTGTTGTATCGACTCGTCTTTTCATTATGTAGAACCACCAAAATCTTTCTTCTCTTCCTCCACTCCCCGAGGATGGAGATGTACCTGAGCGAGCCATCGTCACCGATGACTCGCAAGAAAGCTCTGTTCACGAGAGTGAACCCACAGAATCTGAAAAAAGTGCAGGTTCCTCTGACAAAATTTCGGAGTCAGTACAAGCTTCTGGTTCCTCCCACACAAACTCTCCTCCTTTTTCGGCTTCTCCAGATAAGCGTAAGAGGAAAAGAACTCCTGACGAGGAAGACTCTGACGCATCAAAGATTTCTCAACCAGCTGCCGCAGAGTCTTCTCCCGAAGGACAGGAAAGCTTCGACCCCTTCGCTTCTGCTGCCAACGTCAGCTCGTAAGTTTAACTTCCTTTCTTCCAAGTATCTTGACTTGTATCCTTTTTCGTGTGCTAAAATTGCTAATGTGTGGATAGGGATGACAAAGCATTTTTGGAACTCGAGGCTCCCAGGCAGCAAACACGAGCACATCTCACATGCTGGTCCTTTCCGAGGATCCACAAGTTGCTCCAGAAGCTTCGGCGCCACCACGCAGCTCCCGAGCGTTGAAGAAAAAAAGCAAGGACGGGTGCTGCTGGTAAAGCAAAAAAATTCACCGGGAGCTTATTGAATCCTCTCCTTGATTACGTGAGTTATCGTTTCTTGTCTTGTCATACTTTTTGTTTACTCGAAAAATCATCAACTTCTTGATGATGTCCTTTTGCCTGTCAACTATTTTGCAGCCCGTGATGAAGGAGATGGTCGACATAGGCTCCCGTTTTATTGGGTTTCGTGACGAGGCTAACTCTCTGAGGAGTAAGTTTTTATTGCGCATATTTCCTTATGCTTTTTTGCATGTCTTATAACCTGATCCCTCCTTTTTTCAGAGGCATTGCATCTTGCCGAGAAGCGCGCCAATGACTTGGATAAGAAGCTTAAAGACAACGAGAAAGCTCGCAAAAAGGCTGAGGAAGATGCTGCTGGTGTCGAAGATCTTTGAGAAAGACTTCACGCCGCCGAAAATGCCTAGAGCGATAGGGAAACAAAGCTCGCCCAACGGGAGGCCGCCATAATTGCACGCTTCAAGACGTAGTCCACCAGATTTTCGAGTAATGTTACCTTTCTCTTCTCTGTCCTATTTTACTTGCATGTCTATGCCAGCGTCATATCTATATTAGTAGGGTACTTCCTTTTTCCAGCAGGAAAAATTGGTGAGATGTACACCAGGAACCATGATTTAGATGAAGATCGCCTCCTGGATACTCTCACAGTCCTGGAGATGAATTTCTCCCTGGCGCGTGAATGCTTGAAGGCGGCGTGGACTGCGTTCAAGCGTATCTTCCTGCACTTCTTCCTGAAGACTGGCATGCCCGAGAGATTTGACCAGCTTGCCAAACACTTCAATGAAAAAGATGACCCAGCTTTGGTGCATCGCGAAGCAAGTCTAAAGATTGGAGTCGAAGGCACTATAGCTCTTGTGGTGGCCAACGGCGAAAAAATCGACTGGGCCAAAGTTGCTGCTGTCAGAGGCTTAAACAACGATAAGTGGACTACTCTAATAAAGAATGTGAAGTTCTTCTCGAGGAAAATCATCACCATCCTTGACCCGAGATCTTCTGCTTCTGTCAGCACTGCCCAGACGGAGGCCAAGTAGACAAACTTGTACTCCCTTTTCTTTGTAGATATTTTTTCCTTTTGTTGCTCCCGATCATTATGTAAGCGCCTTATGAGCCACATCTTTTGAAAACTCCTTTGTGTAATGTATTATGGATATGAATGAAAAAAGTCCGCCTTGCTGAATGATTGATTTCAAGAATATTTTGCTTTCCAGTTGATTTTTGACAACTATATCGGGACTGGATATTCCGACACATCTCTTGCTGCATCACACTTTGCGAAAGTTCCCGAAAATACTTTCTTGGTTGTTTCATCGTGTCCTGACTCGATGAAAGGGAGATGGAAGATTTGCGACAACAACTTCAATCGATGAAGAAGCAAACAATGACTACCTTGGAGCAAGCGTGAAAATCCTTGGATCGCGAACAAGCTGCTCTTCGTCAGGCGCAAGAATCTCTTGAATTGGAGAAAACTGCGACTTCCAACGCCGACCGCTCTATTCAACGTGAAAACTACATGCTGGACCTTCTGACTGATGCAAGTAAGTATATGGCTGGTATGTTCTTCTTGTCTACCACTTTCATATTACTTTTATGTATTTTTCTGCTTAGAGGTATGAAGAACATGAAAATGTGAACTATTTTATATATAGTATATAATATGTTGTAGTATAAGATTGCATGTCTTAATTTGCTCCGAAATTTGAATAGTTTGAATATTTTAGCAAGTTAATGCAAGATGAAGATGATCACTTCTCTAATCTATGTGTACTCTACTTCCCAATGATACCATATTTCTATTTGTTGCATCGGGACCTCAATACAGTGGTAGCAAAGATTTTGATAAGTAGTGTCTGTTTGGAAACGACATGTATCTGTCAGAAGATCAAGTGAGCTTCCTTTTTGATTGGTATGATCCCGATATTCCACCAAAAATCAAGTACTATGTGTACATAATGACATATTCATCTGTGATGAGAAGGAAGTGCAAGCCAGTAAGAATATCATGAACAAGCTTGTGATATTTAATTACTTAATATGTAGAAGTATGCTCATTCTTCAGTTATCTCTGTACCACAGAAATTTGGATCTGAGTTCACAGTTCGGTACCTGAAGAATCTCCTTGTAGACCCTATTGATGTTTATGTTTCGTGCATCACCAGCACGAGGCCATAGAAAGTTAGGATGAAGATGGGAGTTGGGTCAAACAATGCAATCTTGATGGCTGGTTGGGACAATGTTGTGAGGATGTTCAACCTACATGAGGAGAACATTGTCCTTTTCGGCTTCCATGAAAAATATGGAGAGTTGCATCTTCTGGTTCACACCCTGCTCCCAGGCGGTGATTACTAACGCATGAATGTGTTTGCTAGAGTACTAATTATGCTAGTTTGATTCACTGCAGTATCTATGAATTTCAGTAGAAGTTTGATGTAATAATGCACTTCTAGATATATGTGTGTGTATATATATAGTGTGTGCGTGTGTGGATTTCCCCAACTATATATGCATGGTTCTAATATAACCCTATGGATGGATACTTCATCTAATATGTGTATATTTATGGTTGCTGAATCATGACTGTTATACTACTATTAAATTACATTACGTTCAAATAGAGAAAGTGTTCCAAGCGGACTGGTATAGGACTAGCCCATCCAGACAATTTCCCCCAAAAACTACATGGTATCAGAGCATCAGGTGGAGGCGATGATGGGTGCTACGAGCTGTCGTCGGTGAGTTCGATGCTCGCGGTGAAGCTCCCAGCGAGGGGCAGTGGTTAGAAGAAGCGGAAGGCGGCAGGGATTTGGCCATAGGTGGATTTGGTCGGAAGTGCAGGCAGGGAGAACCGAGTAGTTGCAGCTGTGGTGAACAAACTCTTATGAGAAGATCAAAAGAGAGAGATGTTGGTTGTTGTTGGGCTTTGTGCTATGTTGTAGAGTGCCGCGAGGAGCAAAGAGAAGTAGAAGTGAAGTTTGACTTGCTGTGTTCGGTTGTTAATCAGAGGTGAGGTCAGTGTGCTGGAGAAGAATGACAGAGAATCAAAGAATTAACAAGCTACTTGAGAAAATGACTCAATTCCTCAAGGAGATAGAGAAATTGAGACAGTCGATGAGCGTGGAAATTCCAAAGCAAAGTGAAAAAACGATAGCCTTAGGAAATTTTGGAAATCACGCACAAACGGAAGAAGGTATCTCAAATCAGCCTCCTACATTAAAGAAACTTCTTATTCAAATTGGATTATAGATTTGGGAGCATCCGCACATGTCACGGGTAAGTGGAGTGAGTTTGCATCATATTCTCCACATCCACCCATGCATAAAGAGACCATCCAAACAGCCGATGGAACTTATCAACCTGTCAAAGGGGTCGGCACTGTGAAATACACTATGTCAATTACATTGTCTTCGGTCTTATATGCTCCATCATTTCCGGTGAGTTTGTTGTCTATGAGCTCCTTGGTTGATTACATTAATTGTCGAATAATTACCGATCGGTACAATTCTATAATTGAGGAGAGAAAACTGGAAGGAGGCTTGGGATAAGTGTGATACATAAGGGACGGTGGTACTTGGATAGATGGTAAACCGATGATGAAGTGCGCATTGCTCTCACAGTTATTTCAAATGATGATGAGGCAAGGGTGATACTCAAACATTGTCGATTAGGCCATATGTCCTTTGATACTATGAGTAAGATATTCCCCGAAGAAATAAAGAAGGTGAATAAAGAAAACCTTGTGTGTGATGCATGTGAGTTTGGAAAACATACAAGGACATCATACATGAGTCGTGGACTACGAAGCATGTCACCCTTTTTTATTGATTCACTCAGATGTTTGGACATCCCCTAGTGTCCGTGTTAGTGGTATGAAGTATTTTGTCACCTTCATTGATTGCTACTCCTGGATGACTTGTATATATCTCATGAAACATAAAAGTGAGGTGATTACATGCTTCAAGGACTTCCATGCATATGTCCAAAGTCATTTCTGTGCCAGTATTCATATTATCAGGACAGATAATGAGATAGAGTATGTGAACAATGATTTTGGCAATTTTCTTTCAGAAAAAGGAACACTTCATCAAACTTCGTGTCGTGATACTTCTCCACAAAATGGAGTAGCTGAATGAAAGAATCGTCATCTGGTGGAGGTTGCTCGGTCACTGATCTTTACGATGAATGTGCCTAAATTCTTATGAAGTGAAGTGGCTATGACTGCTACGTATCTCATCAACCGGATGCCATCAAGAGTGCTTGGGATGAAGACTCCATGTGAAATGATCTATGGCAGAAATGAGTTCATCGTTCCACCAAAGGTGGTTGGGTGCACATGCTTTGTTAGAGACCATAGACCTCAGTTGGAAAATTGGATCCATGTGTTGTGAAGTGCATTTTCATTGGATACCCATCTGGACAAAAAAAAGCTATAAATGTTGGAGCCCTAGTGAACAGAGAACATTTGTGAGCATGGGTATGACATTCAAAGAGTCTTATGTGAGGCTAGAGGAGAGGGGGAGAGTAAAGTGTTGAGCACAAAGGAAAATGAATCTACGAGAGTCGTGGTTGATTCGATCCCTTGTAATGTGAGTGAAGAGAGGTGGAGAAAGCCGAATGAGGAAGAATATTTGAAGGTGTATACAAGGAGACAACCTATCGATGAAGAGAGATGGAGAAAGAAGAATGAGGAAAATAATTTGAATGTGTATACAAGAAGTCAATCACAACATGAGCAGCAAGCTCCATCAGCAGGTGACACACATGTGCAGGGGGAGTGTCAACACCCAGTTTTTTAATTCAAGATGCATATTATGCCATACATCGCAATCCCAGGAATATTGTTTTTGCGAGACATAATATATTGATATCACAGAACATAATTCATTACAAACCATAATAGTCTTACATCAAGGGATCACATGATCCAGTCTTACAATAATAGTTGATCTAATGATCAATTACAAAACACACAGCGGAAGAAACGTAGTAGCGGTCCATCTGTTCCACAGGCAACGCTTGACGTCAGGAGTAGTCCTAGTTATCATAGACGTCCTGCTGTCCATCCTCCTGGTACTGGTTCTCCTCTTCATAGTCTGGCCATTTGAATAGCCAGGGACAAAGCCGTGAGTACTTTTAAAGTACTCGCAAACTATCACTAATAGAAGTACTAATATCTCTAATGGATTCTAAGCTCTAGGTTCATTTGCACAAAGCTAGTTTTATTTCATAAACACTTAGAAGTCAAAGACACTTTATTTTCCTAACTTAACTCAAGTGGGAACATTAGTGTCATTCCCACAACTCTGTTGTGATTCAAGTCAAAGTCTCATTTCAAGTTCAAGTCACAAGTCACCAGTCACATGTCACATTTTGAAAAGTTCGATGACGGAACAAGTATGGCCTTTCCAAGCTGTCCATGACCGCGGACGCGGCTATTCGAATAGTTTTACACTCTGCAGAGGTCGTACACTTGTGCCACAATAATTGCAATAATCCGTCAGGGGTAACTGGCCCTTATTTATCACACTCAGTGTGCGGACTACCAATCATAACCTTTCATTTACATACCCTAGTACAAGCACCTCTCCCTATGAGTTTGGCCTCCCGGCCATGGCAAACCGCCATCCCAGGAGCCGCAAAGGGCTTGGGTTGGACATTCACCTCATTTCACGTCATTTCACTTTCAACGGAGGCAGCCTCGGCATAACCCCTATGAAGCTTGTTCAGAGGGAACCCGTACTAACATACATAAGTTTCCAGTTAAGCCCTACCCAGATTCAGGTATTGTGGGGGTACTTAAAAATTGGAATGGTATCGCATCCGAACCCAACCATCAGTTTTTGTCAAAGAGTCACCTTGTCATTCAAAGATCACATTCACCTTCAAAACTTTCAATAGAATGAATCATCATTCCAAGGTTTTCAAAATCATTTGCTTCACAAGTTCCCATCTAGAGTGGTCAATTTTAGTTTAGCACTAGCAACTAATCATGAGGGGTGCTAACTAAGTTTTAACTCTCTAGGCTAAGTTTGAAGCTCTTGTAGTATTCTACCTCTAGACCAATATCAATTATAAGAAAAAGCTTTGGTAAACAAAGTAAATGATTGCAAGATAAAAACTTGGGTTTGGACAAAATTCTTAAACAAAAGAATATGGCAAGAGTATCTTGCAAAGGTATAGCTTGTAGTATGGGAGCTTGTATTGGTAATAGCTTGCCTTGAGTGGTATAGTGGTCAAAGTGTTCCTCTTCTTCTTCTTCGTAGAAGACCTCCTCCTCCTCGTATCCTTCGGTACTAGCGTCTATAAACGGATACGAGGTAACAATCACCAAGCAATACTTAAGTACTCTATTTATCACACAAGATGATCTAGCATCATCACAATCATCACCCAACTTAATACTAGGGTTTTCTTTATTTAGTGTTGGGAAAATAATTTCCTCTCATTGAAAATTACTAAGATTTAATTTCCTCAAATAACAAAGTATGAGATCATGTTGACCAAAGTCACCACTTCATCTTTATCCATTTGGGAAAATGATTTAAATGACATACTATATCTCATACAATTTAAATACTACTTTTGGACAAAGGATTTAATATTCTCAAGTAATTACATATGGGGTCATGAAGACTAAGGTCATCACCTCACATTGAATTAGTTGTGAAAGTGATTTAAATGAGATGCTACATCTCATAGATTTCAAATACTAATTTTGAAATAATTTAAATGAGCTAGAAATGGCCACATAGCCACTATTTGAATCTCGCCCATGATCCTTTGAAACAACCATGTCATATTTTTTCATATTTAGAAAGACAATATGGAATGTGATTTTTGAGAGTTGGAAACGACTCAAAATGGATTATGGTTGATTTTTAATAAATGTTTGAATTTGGAAAAGGCACTGCCTTGTTATTTTTGTTGCCATTTCTCTGTAATGAATCAAGGGTTGAGACTACTTGGGTTGGATAGGGAATTTCATAAGCTTTCCAAAAATATAAAATTCATCAATTTTGGCTCGGTAGGTTTTGTTCTATTGAATTTTGAATTGGGCACCAATATTGAATTTGAATTAAAATGAAAATAACAAATTCAAATGGATGGGCTCGCGCGGGAAACAGAAATGGGCCAGGGAGGGAGAGAGAAGCAGGCCGGCCCAGTAGCGCGTCTCGCACGCACGGGCCGCCTGACAAAGGGACCCACTGTCAGCGTGTCTTAACCAGCCCGAAGCGGTACGCGCACCGCGGCCGTAGGATTAAAACAAGATCGCACGGTGGAGGGTCGTCGTCGTCTTCGACGAGACCCAACCCTACTGGCGGCGAGGCTAGGGGGTCGGTGGCTCACTGGAGGTCCAGCGAGGGTCGGGGTTGGCGGCGATCGACGTGGAAGACGATGGCGAGGCTCCTGGTACCGACGTCTGCTCCTGGGACGGCTCCAATCGACGGCGAGCTTGCAGAGGTGCTGGCGGATCTCCGGTGAGGAATTGGTGGTCTACAGACTAAATTGAGAGGTGGCGCTGCTCGAGGAGGCTCAGGGAGATGAGTGAAGGCGAATGGTGTGAAGAAACAGCAAGGGGGAGGCCTCCTTTTATAGGGTTGTCGAGGTGCTGCGGCTCACGGGCAGGTCGTCGTCGTCGACGATGCTACAGCGGCAGAGAGGCGTGGGCGAGGATGTGTCGTTGCTTAGTGTCGTCTGGCGGTCCTAGTGCGCGTCATGGCGTAGCAGGAGGTGGACGGGAGCGTGCGGGCGACATCAGTGTCTGTCACGCGGCCGGCGGAAGTCGTCGACGGTGGCGTCAGCTACAGGACGCGAGCGGGGAAATGGAGATGTCTAGGAGGTTGCTGGCGTCGTGGTGAGTGTGTGTGCGAGAGGAGAGGGCAAGAGGAGGTCAGCAGTGACGGGGCGACGACGTGCTCTGTAGTGCCTGTGGGCGTGTCCATGCGCGCGCTGGCGCGTTTGGCGTCACGGGGCACGGGCTGGTCCGAGCAATGTGGTGCTCTCCTTCGTCCTTGGCGAGTACGAGCATGACCAGGGGAGTGAGTACTGTCTATTTGACAAGGTGAGAGGGACCAGAGAGGGAGGATGACATGGTGAGCATGGTGAGTGGCATGGTGGCTCGGCATGGTCTTGTTCTGGTCAAAATCATCATGGTACTGTGGTACAGGTGCTTGGCTTTGTCCAAGGGGTTCAAGGAGAAGTCAATGATGACATAAGGAGTGATGGTTTAGTCTAAAACCTGCTGGATATAAGAGGGTTTGCTCATCTCTGATTTCTGCCACCAAGTGTTCGACACATTGGCCGCATGAAACATATTTTTGAATTTTTCCAAACTCTTTTGTGGGTGCTGTTCAAATAATGTTGGACATCTCCTAGTGGCCTTGGTTTGCAAAGTGATGGTGGTTTGGTGAAAAATCAAAATGGGGGTGATCTATAGTCTGATTCAATGTTGCCCCTTGGCATGCTTATAATAAGCAATTGAAAAAGAATTTGCATGGATGGTCAACACCAAAAGTGATCACCTTGATGTGCTCTTGGATGAGGTGTAAAGAGTTGAGAAGGTTTAGTTTAGAAATTTCTTAATACATGGGCTCAAAGTAGGCATCATGCTATAAATTTCATAAATGACCATTATCATATGTGACTTGGTTTTGATTTTTCTTTTGATTTGTTTTGCATTTATTTGATTCAAATGTTATTATTTTGAGTTTAGTAATGTTTCCAAACCATCAACACAAAGTAAAATGGCCTAGGTTAAAGATTTGCAAAAGTGTCCATAAGCTCAAATGTGAATTCCATTTTTTATTTTCTTTTCTTTTTCCTTGACCAAAAGTCTTTGTGTTGGGTTGATTGAGTGTTAAGTTGGGTTTAGTAATGCTTTGAAACCATTTAGGTAAAGTAAATGTGGCATAGGCCATTATTTGTAAAAATGGCCATAAGCTCACATATGCCTCACCTTTTATTTTATTTTTCTTTTCTTTGTTCATCTTTGATTTTGAAAAGGGATAGGGTTTAGGGTTTTGAACTTGTTCAACACTTAAAACAAACCTTTATGTTAAAAACCCCACATACATGTATGAACACTATGCACATAAGGGAAAGTAATTCAAAAAAAAATTGGCTCCAAATTTTGGAAAAAGGGAATTGGTCTTCTTCATTGTTTTGAAATTTGGGATGTTACAAACCTTGCCCCCATAAACAAAATCTCGTCCCGATATTTAAGAAAAGTTAGGAACCTAAGAGAGATTGGGCAAATGGGTTAGCAGGAAAACATACTCTGCATGGCCATGGGTGCTTCCTGGGCTTCTGTTGCACTCATGCGGTAAAGACGGCCGTTGCGGTTGTTCGAGTTCCTTCCAGTTGAGACATGGTGCTGCTGCTGGGCAGGTGCAGCAGTATTGGGGGCAATCTTCATCAGTTTCTTGGGGCACTCATTGGAGTAATGACCAGTAACTCCACATTCATAGCAGGTCACTATTGACTTGTCCTTTGGGGCAATGGGTACATCATTGCTTCCAGTCCTTGGGGCAGTGTTAGTGTTGTTGTTACCGTTGTGGTTGTTGTTGTTGTTGTGGTTGTTGTTGTTGTTGCCTCCGGGCTTCAGGTGTCCTCCATTGTTGTTGGTGTAGTTTGGACGAAACGTCTGAGCAGGTGGCTTGTTGTGTCTTGGGGAAAATCCTCCACTTGAGCTGGGGCGATACCTTGATGCATTGCTGGGTCCATTCTGGTTCATCATTCTGCGCTTGCGGTTCTCATTAGCTTGATGGAGCTTTCCTTCCATCTGGATGGCAGAGTCCACAAGGGCTTCCAAGTCAGCAAACGGGATGTTCACAAGTACAGTCTGCATCTCATCGTGTTGTCCATTCAGGAATCTCTCCTTGTTATTCTCGTTGGTGTCGGTTTTATCCGGGGCGTACCTAGACAGAGTGAGGAATCTATCACGGTATTCTACCACGGACATCCTTCCTTGTTTGAGTTCCCTGAACTCATCCCTCATCTTCTTGATTAGACCCGGGGGCACATGGTACTTGCTGAACTTGAGTTTGAAGTCTTCCCAGGTCATCATCTGTCCTGCATTCATTGCGCGGGCACTAGTCCACCAGGCTCTGGCAGGTCCTGACAAATAGTGAGTGGCAAACAGTACTTTCTCTGCAGCTTCAACTCCTACAACTTCCAAGTTGTTCTCCATTGTTTGGAGCCAGTCATCTGCATCTAAGGGCTCTTCAGTCTTGCTGAACATGGGAGGGTTAGTGTTCTGGAAATTCTTCAACTTGGATCTAGGATGGTCATGATTTCCATGGCCTTGGTTGTTCTGGGCTAGCTGCTGCAGTACGACAAGGTTGGCTTGCCGCTCAGCTCTTTCGACTTCTCTATCTGCCATCATCATTTGTAGCATCTGCAGCATTGCATATTGGTTGGTGCCGCGGGTTGGAGGGGCCATCTGAACATTGAGGTAAATCATAAGATAAGAGGGAAATTTCTATGGCTTGTTTGGGTAAAGTTTAAAAAAGTTTCAAAACTGGAGTAGTCCCGAGGTAGTAAAAACCAACAACACTTTTTCATCCATTCCAAACAACACACATTACAAACTAACACACCAATGGTTTTAAGAATCATTTCCTCGTTCTACGATACATAGGGGACAGATACAAACTCACACCTACGCAGGTGCTCTAGTGATACTACTCTTCATGCGATAATGGTGGGTTCTTCGTCTTCATGGGTAATGTGCTTGGCGAAAGGCGCGGGCGTTGTCCAACTCCTTGCGGGTCTTGTACAGCTGTTGCCTGCCAAAACCCACCGGCGAGCAGCGACGAGAAACACGAAGAGCCGGGAGGCTCCCAGAACTGCTGGTGGGCCCTGGTCCCTCGGGCGACGGCCCGCAAAATCCGGCACACATCCTGGCTATTGCGAGGGCGTGCCACCTGACCTATACCTGGTCAGGAAGGTGATGGATTGCTTCAATTAGTTTCCTGCATGGCAGACACGTAAAAATTAAATCTGAGCTCAAAGAGCCTGTTGACCCATGGTTACCCTGTGAATCGGCTCTCAGGTTACCCTGTGAATCGGCTCAAAGAGCCGATTGACCCATGGTTCGTATTGGATCTACGATAACATGGGGATCCTGCTTTATCAATACCAAGTTAAATCGATCTACGACAGTGTAGGGCTTTCACCGCATAATTGGAATATCCTACGCGTAGTTGAGCCTGGCAGATACGAAAGATAACAGAAAACTAGTCCTAGAAGAGGCCTAAAAACCAACATAGAGTCGATTCCCGAAACAACCCCTCTTGGATCGGCAAACCATACCTTATGCACTACTGGATCGTTCAACCCGTTTTCAAGGCCTAACCATGCGGATATCAAACTAATCCTTGGAGAACAAGGAACAACCATAACAGATCAGATCTACTAAATAAAGACCAAGCAAGATGCTGCCCTTACACCTAAGATAGGTGCAAAGGCAGCTAGATATTTAGGGGCAGCATAACTAAGCAAACATATCGAGAAAAGTATCGATGTTAGCCCCAAAACATCTATGATAACGGTATTACTCGCCATCAACAAGGCTTCGATACGAGCAACACAAAACAACGAATAAGCGATATCGCCCAGATCGCAAGATGCGATCTGGGCAGCATGACGCTTACCCGGAAGAAACCCTCGAAACAAGGGGTGGCGATGCGCCTAGATTGTGTTTGTTGTGAACGTGCTCGTCCTCCTTTCTCAATAACCCTAGGTACATATTTATAGTCCGTAGACTTTCTATCTTTGGAATAAACCTAACTGTGTACGAACCAAACTCTATCTCTTAATTCTAAACTGAAACGTGATCTACCATAATGTACGGATATACGGGCAATCTAGCCCAAACTCTCGCACGAGGCCGATTCGAAACACTTTATGTGCAT
This sequence comes from Lolium rigidum, assembly GCF_022539505.1. Classification (NCBI taxonomy): domain Eukaryota; kingdom Viridiplantae; phylum Streptophyta; class Magnoliopsida; order Poales; family Poaceae; genus Lolium; species Lolium rigidum. The sequence goes on along the minus strand of NC_061509.1, from coordinate 168,244,077 downwards.
AACCTCCAAGCTCATCTCAATCACGGCCCATCTCCTAATTTGGCTAAAATCCGGTGATAACACATGCCCCCCTGGTTTTGGCAATAATAATTCCAAAACCACTCTGTTTTCCTTCATCGGGTTACGCGTTGCAGAGAAAAACCGCTACAATACCCTTCCATCATGATGCCTTGTCTTCTCAACTTCTCCGTACTGCACGATTTGACAGTTTTGGCACCGCATCCTCGAAAACCGCCAAAGCATTGAATCATCTTCTACTGTATCCCCTTCATTTAACCTCATCCGAGCAGTTTGCCTCCTCATCCTTTGGTTCTGCATTAGCAATCGAAACTCCCCTCCTCTGCAACCATGGACTCCTCCTCTGCCTCCTGCTCTTCGGGTCTCTCCTCCCAATCCTCCTCCTCCCGTGAGCCGACGCTGGAGTACGACCCGATAGCGGCGTACGAGGCCCTCGCCCAATGTGGTGGGACGAGGCGGATTGGGATTTTGCCGTCAGGTCAGAGGATGACGAATCCCTGACCGACGGGGAGGATAATGATAACCCACAAGTATAGGGGATCGCAGTAGTCTTCGAGGGAAGTAAAACCCAAATTTATTGATTCGACACAAGGGGAGGTAAAGAATACTTATAAGCCTTAACAACTGAGTTGTCAATTCAGCTGCACCTGAAAAAGCACTAGTAACAGGGGTGATGTGAAAGCAGCAGTAATATGAGAGCAATAGTAACAGTAACACAGCAGCAGTAACACAGGAGCAATGGCACCCGAAAATAGTTGATACTACTTCCAATGTCATAGAGAAGCGAGTATATGATGATGAGAGATGGACCGGGGTTCCCAGCGATCTACACTAGTGGTAACTCTCCAATAACAAGTGACAAGTGTTGGGTGAACAAATTACAGTTGGGCAATTGACAGGATTGATAAAGCATTAAGAAAGAACATCAATTCATTAATCATGTAGGCATGTTTTCCATATATAGTCATACGTGCTCGCAATGAGAAACTTGTACAACATCTTTTGTCCTACCAGCCGGTGGCAGCCGGGCCTCAAGGGAATCTACTGGATATTAAGGTACTCCTTTTAATACAGCACCGGAGCAAAGCATTAACACTCCGTGAAAACATGTGATCCTCACATCACCGCCATCCCCTCCGGTTGTCCCGATTTCTGTCACTTCGGGGCCTTTGGTTCCGGACAGCGACATGTGCATACAACTTGTAGATACAATCTAAACAATAATTATAGAGCTTAAATCTAAGATCATGCCACTCGGGCCCTAGTGACAAGTGTCGTGGTATCGTCACGGCATATGCCATAGGGTGGCTAATCGAAGGTGGTCCCTGAGAGATCTCACGGCGGTATCCGGAAGCGGGTATGGGCACGAGCGACACGGCGACGTACCCAGGTTCGAGGCCCTCCGATGGAGGTAAAACCTCTACTCCTGCTAGAGTGTATAAGATATCACACGGTACAATGGTGCTCCTAGAGGCTGTGTCCGGCTGCTCTCGGGAGGCTAAGGGAGACGATGGTCTCTCTCACGGGGCAGCGCTAAGGGTGGAATGAAGTGAGAATGATCGATCCCCTGCACGAGAGGGGGTAGTGCGGCTTATATAGGCACCGGCACTTTACATATAAGACCCTATAGTCTACTGGCCGGCTTGGCCGGCTCCGGCTTCCGCTCCTTCCCGAGGCAGTGACGTCAGGAGCCGTTGAGGCGTAGTGGCCCGTCCCATCCGGCTGCCCAGGTCAGCGGTATGGAGAGGAGGTGTCTCTGTCGTCGTCAGCCACTGTAGCCAGTACGGATCGTCGTTAGCCATGATGGCCTGTCTGGCGCGTGGCACTATTGCTCCACAGTGACCCGCGCTTTACGGAAGATGAAGTCAGCGTGGACTTTGGGAACCCGGATCACCAACCCGGTTCCTTCCCGTGCAAGACTCGCCAGCCTCGAGTCGGTCTGAGGTACTGACCCCCAATCGGATATGGCTTGTAGAAGCCGGCCCAGCTACAGCATTGGCGGCCGTAGCCAGGCCGACTAGGACCTAGAGCCAGCCGGCTTCCGGACCAGCCGGCCACGGCGCCGGCCGGCTGCTCCTCGGCCGGCCTTTGCCGCGAGCCGGCCGGTGGCCAGCCGGCTGCTCCGCGTCCATTGCCCTACCCGGGGTCTTCCCCCGACATTAGCCCCGAAGCCGGCAAGGTCTCGCGTTTAGAAGGACCTAGGCAGGTTTTCCGGCTTCTTGAATATACTTGGCGGCACTTGGAGGGGCCGACTGAGAATTTCCCTTCAACCGGCTGCGCCCTCATCCGGCTCGCTCTCGCCGGCTGCTTCTAGCCGGCTGCTTTTTATACTTGCGCAGCTTTTGCTTTCTCGCAAGTTTTGACGGCGTCTCCGCCTTGCTGATGACTTTTGGTCCGAGTTGAACTTCTTGTCCGGCTCCGGCTCGCTGCGCGCCGGAGTCTCCGCCGCCTCGGGTCCTGCACCCGACTTGACCGGTCTGACGTCAGGGCTCTGTCGCCGGTTCGCCTGGTCACGTCAATGTTCCCTCCGGATCCGGTGCGGTTGTGGGCGACGTGGTGTGGCAGTTTCTGGTAACGGCAGCGGTCGTGGGAGGAGTTACGGCGCAGTAAATCCGGAGACGTGGCCCACGTCGGCCACTTGGAGGCCAACCGCCACGGCTGAGGGCTTTAAAGGCCGCGGGGGAGGCATCGAGGCGGCACTTGCCCCTTTCTTCCTCCTCGCGCTCCCGTTGTCGCTCCTCCTTCCGTTCTCCTGGCGAACCTCAGCGAGCGGTTGCCCCGACGATCCTCCGCCGAGCTGCCGCCGCAACCCCGCCAATCCGGCGCCACGGGGCCACGCGCATCGACGGCACGCTCTTCTCCACCGCGGTCTCCTCCGGCGAGGAGCGGCTCTTCTTCGCCCTTCCGCCTCTCCTGGACCTCCTCGTCTTCTTCGTCCTCGATGGCCCAGCCGAGCGGCTCCTGGAAAGGCTCTTACATGCGGGAGGACGACATTGCTCGGCTCGTGCGCCTCCGCCGCATCCCGGCGGGGGTGATAACGAGGGCGCCGGGCGCGGAGATGGAGCCTCGGCCGGAGCCCGGCGAGCGCGTGGTCTTCGGCGCGCACCTCGACCGCGGATTGGGCCTGCCGGCTTCCAACTTCTTCCGCCGGTTCCTCGACCACTTCGGCCTGCAGCCGCATCACCTGCCGGCCAATGCCATGATCCTCCTCAGCTGCTACGTGGCCTTCATGGAAGGCTACGCCGGCTTGTGGCCGGATGTGGAGTTTTGGAGCCGGCTCTTCTACATCAAGGCGCAGACGACTGAAGGCCGCTCGAGGACCTGCGGCGCCGCCTCCATCTATCCTCGTACGGGTACGTCCTTCCCGCGGATTCCGACTGTCGATTCTGTGAAGAATTGGCAAATGTCTTTCTTTTATGTGCGGAACGAGAGCCCGGCCTTCGACCGGCTCAACCTGCCGGAATACAATCCGGCTCCGCCAGTCGGCCGGCTCAACTGGGGCCACAACGCCAAGTCCTCGGACCCGGACGCGGAGGTGAACCTCCGTGGGACTTTACGGGTGAGTGCGTCAGGGGGGCCGGCTGAGTGCCGAGGACCTCCTCTGCACCTACATCTCGCGCCGGGTCATACCGCTCCAGTGGCGCGTCCACAAGATTGGCCACATGTCCGGCCGGCTTGACCCGACCCGGACGTCGAAGGCGGAGCTCTCCAAGTCCCAGGTAGCTCACCGGGTGAACAACATCACCAAGGCCAACATGCCGGACAACTGGGATTGGGGGTTGCCGCCCTACGACCGGGAGCAGCCGCCTGAACTGGTAAGTTCGATGTTTTTGCCGTCTTCCGACTGCGGCAGCATAGCCGAATCGATATTTATCTTGTCTTGTTTTCAGCTTTTCACCCGCCAAGGCATCGAGGATAGCGACTTGGCGACGAAGGTCTGGACGCCGGATCACGTCGACCCGGCTGACCCAGCCGGTGACCACGCCGGCGACGACGATCTGCCGGAGGTGCTGGATCAGGGCGGCCAGGGGGAGAATAACCCGCCGCCCTCGCCCGAGCATGAGCAGGAGCGAGGAGCAGCCGCAGGGCGGAGCCGGCGGAATCCGGCACGGGGCCCATCCCGGCGGTGCCTCTGCGCGCGGTGCCGCCTACGGGCACGGCGACTTCCAAGCCGAAGGGGAAGAAGCGGGCCGGCGGCGGGTCTACGGCTGCTTCGGAGGCGAGGGCCAAGAAGCAGCGCCGGCTGGCGCCCAAGAAGGTCCCGGAGAAAGCCGGGTGAGTTCTTTTCCTCTGTTGTTTGATTCCTTTTCTTTCCTTCCTTTTTGTACTTATCTTTTCTTGCTTGTTCGACTAGGGCCGCGATTAAGTTCACCCAAGGAGGCGGCTCTCGGCAAGCTCCTCCCGTCACGTCGCCGCTTCAGCGGCAGAGGAGGGAGCCAACCCCGCAACCTTCGGCACGCGCACGCACGCCGCCGGCTGCTAACGTGCCGCCTGCGGCCACGCCGCCTCGCGGGGGCGTCTTCTTCAGCCGCTCCTCTGCGGCGCCGGCGGCGGAGACCGGGGTCGGTCGGCGCGCCGGCCGACCATAGACGATATGTTCCCGCGCCGCGCCCGTTTGTGGAGCGGGCGGCCGGAGGCTCGGAGGCTGGCGGGGCTGCGCCGTCTCGCGACCGGAGTCGGCGGGCCCGCGCCCAACGTCGTGGTGCTGGAGAGCACCCGGAAGGAGCGCCTCGAGCGCCGGATGCGACGGCTCCCACCGGGCCGGCCGCGCCGACCGCGCCGCCTCCGGCTTCGGAGCCGACGAGGAGGGAGCCGGCCGGGAAGGAGCCGGCGAGGAGGAGCCCGCGCGCTCTAAGGACGCCGACTCCGGGCGCCGGTGAGGACGAAGGGCCCGTCGGGCCCAGCCGAGGGCCTTCATGTGGCCAAGGGGGCCCGGATGCTGCATGTGCCGTCCGCCTCGACTCCGGCCTTGGCTCGGGCTGGCACCATGGAGGCTGCGTGGCACCAGGCGGATTCTTGCGAGGTGTTCAGCCGGGAGGGACAGCCTGGTGCGGCGCCCATGAAGATGGTCTTCTCCGGCTACCGGGCCAGCCTTAAGAACAAGGCCGCCGAGGCCCTTGCCCAGCTAGCAACGCTGGAGGATGCTGACAAGGTAGGTGTCTTCTCATTTTTGCAATTCTGTTATTATCCTGGTAGCTCTCCGAGGCATGGTCCGGCTGCTTGGAGCCGGTCCGGGTTTCGTCTGGATATCTGATTGTTTCTTTCAGGCGGTTGCGGAGCGACGCACCGTTTTGTACAACAAGGTGGTGACTAGCTATCACAAGGCCAAGATCGAGCGAGCCGGCTTGGCTCGCGAGCTGGAGGCTGTCAAGGGTGAGGCCTTCTCTCTTTTGACTTGCTCTTTCTGTTGAGTTTCTTTTTTACTGACGGCTCATTTTTGCCGGCTTGCAGCTGAGGCCGCCCGGATCCCACAGCTGGAGTCGGACCTCCGAGTTGCCCGCGCTCAATGCGTCACAAGCGAGGAGGCGAACCGGGCCGCTGCCGCCAAGCTGAAGGTGGCCGACGGGGAGCTGAAGCGGCTGCGCCTCCTCGAGGCTAACCACCTCAAGGAACTTGCCGCCCTCAAGAAGGACGGGGAGGAGAAGCTGGCGGACCTGAGCAGGCGCCTGGATGAGGTGGAGCGGCAGCGGCTTGCGCTTCGCGAAGAGGTGACCACCAAGTCCAACGAGCTGTCGGCCACCGCCAAGCGGTGGTTGGAGGAACTTAGCGCGCTCGACCGCGGCTTGGCGGGTGAGTCTTTTATCTTTTGCCTTCCCCTTTGCCGGCTTTCGGCCGTCGGCTGCCGGCTTAGGTTGGCGGCCGGCGGCAGAAACTTGATTTCTTCGATATCTCCATCTTCGGGCTGGGGGCAGTCGGTTCTTGCCGGCTGCCGCCAGGCTTCTTTCTTTTTTACTTCGAAATCTCCATCTTCGGGCTGGGGGCAGTCGGTTCTTGCCGGCTACCGCCAGGCTTACTTTAGAGCTTTGGAATCTCCATCTTCGGGCTGGGGGCGATCGGTTCTTGCCGAGCTGCCGCCGAGCTTACTTTAAGCTTCGGAATCTCCATCTTCGGGCTGAGGGCGATCGGTTCTTGCCGGCTGCCGCCGAGGCTTACTTTAGAGCTTCGGAATCTCCATCTTCGGGCTGGGGGCGGTCGGTTCTTGCCGGCTGCCGCCGGACTACTAGGACTTCGAAAATTTGCATTTTTCAGCTTATTTCGGCTTTGACGACTTCGACATGCTTTTCTTCTTTGCGGCGGCCTTCCACGAGGCGCGGAGGCGGCGTTAGCGGCTGTTGGCAGGGCGCGGGAGGAGCGTCGGCTGGCCCCGGGGAGCGAGCTCCGGCCGCTTCACCATGGACGACTATCTGTCGTCCATGGCCGCCCGCGTGGAGCCAATCACCAAGCTTGGCTGGGAGCTGCGGAAGGCGGCGGAAGAGCTGATCCGACTGCTATGGCCGACGGAGACGCTGCCGCAAGATCTCTCCAATCTCATCACTTGGCTGGACAGGGCTCCCGACCGCTTCTTGGACTGGAAGGAGTCGGCCACGCGTGCCGGAGCCGATATGGCGCTGTCTTTTGTGCTCTCCTGGTATAACGAGGTTAGCCTCGACCAGTTGGAGTACCGGCGCGCCGACGTGGAGGACAAGCTCCCGCTGGAGAATAAGACTGCCCGGCTTGCCCGCGCCTGCGCCATTGCCGACTTCGTCGACAAGTCCATCTTCATCGCGGACCCGAATCCGCCGTCTGACGACGAGGAGGAGGAGGCTGAGGACGAGGAGGCGGACGACGTGCCCGAGGATGACCCGGCAGCCGGCTCTGCTGATGCTCCTCCGGCTGGTCCTGATCCAGCCGGTGCTTAGCTTCTACCTGTTATCCTTATGCTTTTGCAAGACAACTCGTTAAATCCCCGGGATGCCGGGTGCATATGTAAGACAATATTGTTATCCTTATACTAAGGCACACTTTAATGTGTTTGTTAATCATTTGTGTGCCGAGTTGCTTTCTTTCGACTTGTTCGCTTTTTCCTATCCGCCCCACTCTTTGGCTATGCTCTTGCCGGTCGTACGTCCGACTTGCGATCCGTCGCTGGATCAAGAGCGGGCCGCTGAGGGAGGCCGACAGTACTTCAGTCGAACGAGCTGAATTTGGCAATCCGGCACTTTTATGAAAAGTTGCAAGTCAACTCGCTTTTACTCTTTCCCTTAGTCGTTTTTCGCGTGCCGGCTCCCTAGGCCTTACTCCCGCCAGCCGGACAGCCGGGTTGCGGTCGCGTAGCTGGATCGGAAGCCGGCTGTCGGAAACCGGATCACGTTGCGAGCCGGCCGCGTGAAAGGGTTCAAGCCAATTGGCGAAACGAAGTAGAGTATGCGAAATACTTGTCGGAAACGGCGCTCTTGGCGCATGCTTTTCATAGCTTACAAAAGGGATACAAGGGATACATACATTCCTGTTCTCATGTGTAAAATGGTCGAAGCAACCTGACATTCCAGGGACGTTTAGTCTCTTCGTCGGCTTTGCTTGCCTTGTTCTTTTTGGCCTCTTGGGCATCTATGAGATAGTAGGAGTCATTGCCTACTTGCCTTGCTCACGATGAAGGGACCCTCCCATGGAGATGCTAGTTTATGCTGTCCGGCTGTCCGTTGGATCAGCCGGAGCACTAGGTCTCCTTCTCGGAATGCTAAGGTCTTGACCTTCCGGCTGTGGTAGCGACGGAGGCTTTGCTGATATACGGTTGACCTAGACTCGGCGATCAGCCGGACCTCTTCAACCAGGTCGACTCCATCTTCGCGAGCCTCTTTGGCTTCAGCTTCTGTGTAGAGCTTGATCCTTGGCGCGTCGTGCTCGATATCGGTCGGCAGGACGGCTTCGGCCCCGTATACGAGGAAGAAGGGTGTGAAGCCGGCCGAGCGGTTTGGCGTCGTGCGCGAGGCTCCACGGCACGGCTGGGCAGCTCTTCAATCCAGCAGCCGGCTGAGCGCTCAAGCGGCTCCACCAGCCGGGGCCGGATGCCGGCTAGGATCAGGCCATTAGCCTTCTCCACTTGACCGTTGGTCTCCGGGTGTGCCACGGAAGATAAGTCCATTCGGATTCCCATCTCCCCGCAGTAGCGTTTGAAGATGCCTTCGGCGAAGTTGCTGCCATTGTCGGTGATGATGCTATGCGGGTAGCCATATCTCACGATTATTTCCTTGAGGAATGTGACGGCTGTGGAGCCGTCCAGCTTCTTGATTGGCTTGGCTTCGATCCACTTAGTGAATTTGTCAATCATCACCAAGAGATGAGTCATGCCGCCTCGGGCTGTTTTGAATGGGCCCACCATATCCAAGCCCCATACGGCAAATGGCCAAGTAATGGGGATGGTCTTCAAGGCGGAGGCCGGCGTGTGCCTTTGCTTGGCAAAGCGTTGGCAGCCGTTGCACTTCTTCACCGGTTCTTCGCGTCTGCGAGCGCGGTCGGCCGGTAAAAACCGTGCCGGAAAGCTTTGGCCACTATGGCTGCGGAGGAGGCGTGGTGGCCGCACTCACCATGATGGATTTCCCGTAGGAGTTCAATCCCTTCAGCCGGCTCGACGCACCGCTGGAGCACCCCACTTACGCTGCGTTTGTACAGCTCGTGGTTGATGATTGTGTAGGCCTTGGCCCTTCTCTCAATCTGCCTGGCCTGGATTCTGTCATCAGGCAGCACACCATTGGTGAGGTAGGAGAGGAATTCTTGTGCCCATGAAGGTACGCATCTTATCTCGAATACGCTGACCAACAGGGTCTCCCGCGTGGGAGCTTCCGGCTTCGACTGCATGGTCGCCGGGTTCGGCTTGCTAGCCGGCGGGTTCGGCTTGCTAGCCCCCGAGTTTGGCGATGAAGCCCCCGGGTTAGACTGAGAAGTCTCCGGGTTCGGCGTGGTAGCCGGCGGGTTCGGCTTGTTAGCCCCCGACTTGGGCGATGAAGCCCCCGGGTTCGGCTGAGCAGCCCCCGGGTCAGCCGGCACGAATATTGAATCCGAGTCCGGTGACGGTATGATGGACGGCTTCTTGATAACCGCCAAGGCGATGCCCGGCGGAATGGCTTGCCGGGTTGAGCCAATCTTGGACAAGGCATCAGCTGCCTCGTTGTTTGCTCGTGGCACATGGTGGAATTCGCAGCCGTCGAAGAAGCCGGATAGCTGCTGGACATGGAAGCGGTATGAGGCCATGTTGGCGTCCTTCGCGTCCCAGTCGCCAGATGCTTGTTGTATGACCAAGTCGGAGTCGCCGAAGCATAGTATGCGACGCACGCCAATCTCCTTGGCCAGCTTCAGCCCATGGATGAGCGCTTCATACTCCGCCACGTTGTTGGATGCGGCGAAGTGGATACTGTAGGACGTAGTCCGGTCGGTCTCCCTTGGGAGAGGTGATGACGATGCCGGCTCCCAAGCCGTTGCGCATCTTCGAGCCGTCGAAGTGCATCTTCCAATGTGTGGAATCCGGCACGGGCGGCGGATATTGCATCTCGGCCCGGTCGACGAAGAAGTCCGCGAGGATCTGCGACTTGATGGGCTGTGCGTGGCTCGTAGAGGATGGTGTGGGCGGCTAGCTCCGGGGCCCACTTGGCAACCCGGCCGTTGGCATCCTTGCTGCCGATGATTTCCGCCAAAGGCGCCGTGGCAACCACCACGATGGGATGTTCTTGGAAGTAGTGCTTGAGCTTCTTGGCTGCCATGTAGACACCGTAGGTGACCTTACGGTAATGGGGGTAGTTTTGCTTCGGCGGGAGAGCACTTCGGCTGAGGTAATAGACCGGGCGTTGGACCAGCTGCTCTCTGTTTTCGGCTTCTTTGCGCTCCACCACCAGGACAACGCTAACCACTCGGTTGGTGGCTGCGATGTACAACAGCATCGGCTCCATTGAACCCGGCGTTGCAAGGATTGGCGCGGTTGAGAGCACGCGTTTTAAGTCACGAAAGGCTTCATCCGCCTGCGGTGACCAGACGAACTTGTCCGCCTTCTTCATCAATTGATACAGGGGCAGTGCCTTCTCCCCCAGCCGGCTGACGAAGCGGCTCAAGGAAGCCAGGCAGCCGGCGAACTTCATGGACGTCCTTGAGGCACTGCGGCAGCTCCATTTTCTCAATGGCACTGATCTTCTCCGGGTTGGCTTCGATTCCTCGCTGAGAGACGAGGTAGCCCAGGAGTTGGCCGGCTGGCACGCCGAATGTGCACTTGGCCGGGTTGAGCTTCATCCGAAATCTTCTCAGATTGGTGAAGGTTTCTCTCAGGTCGTCAAGGAGGGTAGGCATCTCCTTGGTTTTTACAACGACATCATCCACATATGCGTGAACGTTTACGCCGATTTGATCCTGCAAACACTTTTGCATGCACCTTTGGTAGGTGGCGCCTGCATTTTTCAAGCCGAATGGCATAGTCGTGTAGCAGTAAGCCCCGTACGGGGTAATGAACGAAGTCTTTATTTGATCATCCGGATTCAAAGGAATCATGTGGTAGCCTGAATAGGCATCTAGAAAAGACAACAATTCACAGCCGGCAGTCGAGTCTATGACTTGATTTATGCGCGGCAGGGGGAAGGGGTCCTTCGGGCACGCCTTGTTGAGGCTGGTGTAGTCGATACACATGCGCCAGGAGCCGTTCTTCTTCAAAACCAGGACCGGGTTTGCCAACCAGTCCGGGTGCAGCACTTCCATGATGAAGCCGGCTGCCGGCAGCCGGGCGATTTCTTCACCGATGGCCTTCCTTCGTTCTTCGGCGAAGCGCTCGAGAGGCTGCTTCACCGGCTTGGCGTCGGGCCGGACGTGGAGGTGGTGCTCAGCCAACTCCCTCGGCACACCCGGCATGTCTCTTGGAGTCCATGCGAAGATGTCCCGATTCTCACGGAGGAAGCTGGTGAGCTCGCTTTCCTATTTCTTGCTCAAGCCGGCACCGATGGTGACGTACTTGTCCGGCTGCGCCGGGTCCAGCAGGATCTTCTTGGTGTTGTCGGCCGGCTGGAAGTGGGTCGTCCCAGCCGGGTTGCCTGCAGCCGGCATGTCTGTCTGCGCGGCCTTGGCGAGGGCAACGGCGTCGTGGATGAGCTGCTTCTCGGTGGCGATAACCGGCGTGCGGGCCATCTTGGAGCTCGCGTGGCGCGGTCCATGGAGCGGCGATAGTCGCCGGCTATGGTGATGACCCCCTTTGGGCCGGGCAGCTTCATCTTCGGGTACCCATAGTGGGGCACCGCCATGAACTTGGTCGGGGCCGGCCTGCCCGAGAGCGCGTGGTAGGGACTCACGAGGTCCACCACCTCGAACTCGATTCTCTCGGTGCGGAAGTGATCCGGCTTCCCGAACATCACCTCCAGCGTGATCCGGCCAATCGGCTGGCAGCAGTGGCCTGGCACGATGCCATGGAAGACGGTGGGGGTGGGGCGCAACTCGGCCTCCTGGATGCCCGGCTTGCGGGCGGTGTCGCGGTAGAGGATGTTGATGCTGCTGCCGCCGTCGATGAGGACGCGCGAAAATCGCACGCTGCGCCGAGTCGTGCCGATGGTGGGGTCGAGGACCAAGGCGTAGCTGCCCGGCTTCGGCAGGACAGCCGGTGTGTCGCGACGATCAAAGGTGATGGCCTGCTCTGACCAGTTTAGGTACTGGGGGACCGGCGGTATGACCGCGTTGACCTCGAGGGAACGGCTCTGCTGGCTCGTCTTGTCCTCGGGCTCGGAGGTGAAGATGATGTAGGTAGCATCTTCGGCCAGATATCGGCCATGCTGCACTTGGTTAGCCTCGTGGTGCTCGAGGTTGGCGTTCTCTGCGCCGCCTTGACCACCCGGCCCGCCGGCTGGAGGAGGCGGGGGTGGAGGAGGGAGGGGTTCGCCGCTTGTCAGCCGCTTCATGAAGTGGCAGTCGCGGGTGGTGTGGTTGGAGGGGTTCTTGCCGCTGTGGTACTTGCACGGCGAGTCGAGCATCTGCTCGAAGGTGTACTTCGGCTTCCATTGCCGGTCTGTTTGCTTACGGCGGCGGCTGCCGCCCTGCCGCGTTGTCCGACACGGCTGCCACATGGGCGGAACCGTACCGGCGGTCCGGCTGGTCGGCTGTGGCGCTTGCCGCGGTAGTTGTCCCGCCGGCTGCCATGCGAGCCGCCCTCGGCCGGCTTGTGCTCAGCCGGCTTGTTGTTGTCCCGTCTTGCTGGGGCCGGTGAAATATCAGCCGGCGCCTTGCCGGCTTCCTCTGCCAGCGCGTACTTGTCTGCGATGACCATCAAGGCGGCCATCGTCTTGGGCTCGCTGCGGCGTAGCTTGTGCCACAGCATGGTGTTGGGCCGGCAGCCTCCCATGAAGAAGCTGATGGCTTGCATCTCGTGCACGCCCTCGCAGGAGTTGCGCATCTCGCACCAGCGCGTCAGGTATGCGCGATCCGTCTCGTCCGGGCCCTGCTTGCATATCTCAAGCTGTTGAGGGCGACCCGGCCGGCGATAAGTGCCGGTGAAGTTGCTGATGAAGGCGGCTTCGAAGTCCAGCCAGCCGTTTATGCTGCCGGCTGGCAGGTTGTTGAGCCATGTGCGGGCGGAGCCGAGCAGCATGAGGGGGGAGTAGCGCACAGCCCAGCGCTTGTTGCCCTTGGCGATGCCGACTGCCGTGGAGTAGTCCAGCAGCCAATCTTCCGGCTTGGCGGTGCCGTCGTACTTGGGGGTGTCGCGCGGGAGCTGGAAGCCGTCGACCATGGGCTCGTTGAGGATCCGCGGCCCGAAGCATTTTGGGCCGGCTGGCCCTTCTTCTTCCGCGATGCGGGATTGACCCAGCCGGTCGAGGCGGTCCCGGGCGTCGGTTGGCTCGATGCGCGGGCCCAGCCGGGAGTGGGCCGGCTGGCGAGCGCCGCTGGCTTCTGGAGCCGGCCGGTGAGGGCGTCGAGGCTCGGAGTCTTGCTCCTGGTTCCGGCTTGGCGGGGCCCGGCTGCGGCTGCTGCCGCCGCCTGGCTGGTGGCTCGGCCGGCTTGAGGTTGCGTGCGTGGCGCGGGAGTCGTTGCGCCGGCTTGGTGCTGGGGAGGTGGACTCGGCCGTATCCCTGGCGTTGCCTGCGGCACCACGAGCGTGAGAGGCTCTAGGGTCTCGGGCGTACCTGGGGTCTTTCGACTGCCTGTTGGCAGCCTTCACCAACTCAGTCACGCGCGTAGTCTGGCGGCGTAACTCCTCGCCTTCGAGGCGGTGCAGCTCTTCTGCGGCGGCTTTGGCCGCGAGCATGTTCTTGTCGGGGGTGTTGTAGATGGGCAGCTCCATGGATGGAGCTGGCTCGTCCGCGCCGTCGCGGTTGATCTCGGCGCCTAGGTCGCGGCCTCTGCGGCGGATCTGGCCGGCTCGGCTGGGGTTGTCGCCGCCTGGGGTGAGGCCGTGGGCGCGGTTGTACTCGCGGCTGGGTGATGTCCCACCGGCGCTTAGCGGCAGCCAGCTCCTCGGTCCGCTTGAGGAGGAGCACGCGGTGCGCCTCCGTGTCTGCCTCAACGGCGGCGGCGTCGGCGCCGTCGCCGGTGGTGAGCGGAGTGCTCAGCTTTGCCCGGACTTGCTCCAGCCGGGATGGTGGTGGTGGCGCCTTTGCGCCTGATGCGGATGCGTGCCCGCCGACGTCGCGCTCCAGGTCGGGGCCGCGGACGCGCGTGGACTTGGAGGGGAACTCCTCGCCGGCCATCATGACTTGCACGACGGCGGGGCTGGCGGGAGCGCCGCTGCCGGCTCGCGGAGGAGGGCTGGCGCAGCGCAGCACCTGCCGCGGGTAGCGCGGCGGTGCGACGGTGGCGACGTAGACGTCGTGGCCGCCGAAGGAGATGACGCTGCCGCCGGGCTGGGAAGGAGCCGGTCGGCGAAGCGGCCGGCGTTGTCGGCCGACGCGGTCGAGGAGCCGAATCTCCAGATCAAGCCTGAAGCGACTCGCTCGCCGGTGGTGATGGTGAGGCCCGTCCGGATGAAGACACCGGCCGAGGATGCTGAGGGCCCCACGGTGGGCGCCAAATGTCGTGGTATCGTCACGGCATATGCCATAGGGTGGCTAATCGAAGGTGGTCCCTGAGAGATCTCACGGCGGTATCCGGAAGCGGGTATGGGCACGAGAGACACGGCGACGTACCCAGGTTCGAGGCCCTCCGATGGAGGTAAAACCTCTACTCCTGCTAGAGTGTATAAGATATCACACAGTACAATGGTGCTCCTAGAGCTGTGTCCGGCTGCTCCTGAGAGGCTAAGGGAGACGATGGTCTCTCTCACAGGGCAGCACTGAGGGTAGAGTGGAGTGAGAGTGATCGATCCCCTGCACGAGAGGGGGTAGTGCGGCTTATATAGGCACCGGCACTTTACATATAAGACCCTATAGTCTACTGGCCGGCTTGGCCGGCTCCGGCTTCCGCTCCTCCCCGAGGCAGTGACGTCAGGAGCCGTTGAGGCGTAGTGGCCCGTCCCATCCGGCTGCCCGGGTCGGCGGTATGGAGAGGAGGTGTCTCTGTCGCCGTCGGCCACCGTAGCCAGTACGGATCGTCGTTAGCCATGATGGCCTGTCTGGCGCGTGGCACTATTGCTCCACAGTGACCCGCGTTTTACGGAAGATGAAGTCAGCGTGGACTTTGGGAACCCGGATCACCAACCCGGTTCCTTCCCGTGCAAGACTCGCCAGCCTCGAGTCGGTCTGAGGTACTTGTAACATCCCAAGAATTTCAAAATAAAACAAATGAATTTCACTAGTTCCAAATTTTGGAACCAACAAAAACTTTTATTAAATAGAATATGATACATAGTGATCTTGCTTAATTCTTATGTTATTGCTATGATTGCTTGTTATTAGTATTTGAAGTGATCTTAAACCCTAACACCTCACCCCTCTTTTCCTCATCCTAGTTAAAATAAAATAAAAGGAAATTAAATAAGAAAAAGGCATATGTGCCTATGGCTATAATTATAAATCTTTACCCTAGAACTTTCCACTTTGTTTAGAGGTTTGGAAAACCTTCACCCACCTTACCTAGTACTCATCAAACCTAATTCAAGTGGTTTCCAAGAAAATTAAAAAGAAACTAAAATTGCCATAGAGGCATATGAGAGTAAATTAGCAAATTTGTGAATTTAAGAATATTGACCCTAAGACATGTTGTGAATGGTTGGATCACTCCTATATACCATTTCAACACTCAACCACACCAATTGGGTCAAGCCAAGTCAAATCTAAAATCAAATGCAACATATGCATAGAGGCATAGGTGGCACATAGCCATAATACCCAATTCTTGTTCTATGCCTTTAAACCTTGAACAAATGATGGGAAACCATCTCCAAACCTAATGTAACACTAAATTAACCCTAACCCATGCCCAAGTAAAGCAAGGGGAACAATTTACAAGAATAATGAAATTTGACACATCACCTCTTATGTGTTATGGCCATTTTTGCAAATCTTTGAACAAGACCATTTGAAATGGTTTCAATGGTTTGAACATGTTTCTAAACTAATAAGAACCACATTAGAGTCAACAAAAGTCAAATTCATTGGAGAGAATTCAAATGGTGAGATAATTCCAATTTTTACTCACATACACTAAGGGCAATTTTACAAATCTTCATATGAGGCCACCATTGCTTGCCCTATGGATTCTAAAACTCATATATAACTCAAACCAACCCAATTGCATCAATGAAACCAAAATCAAATGGAGAGAAATGAGAATGTGAGAAAATATCATTTTTTCCCTCACACACACTTAGCCCTTTTTGCAAAACCTCAACCAAGGACACTTTGGCTTGTTCCATTGTTTGTAAAACTCTTATATATCAAAAACAAACACAATTGACACAAAGAAACCAGAATCAAACCAAAGGAAAAATCAAATCTCAATAACATGTGATAATGGTCATATGACCCCATTTTATTTTCTTCACCACTTTGCACCCATTTATCTTCTGTTTCCTCAACCAACTTTGGTCAACCAAAGCCATGTCATCCAAGACCAAGTAAAAGTGAACAACATTCATGTTGACCACACATGCTAATGTTGACCAGGTTGACCAGTATGATTTTGACAAGTAGAGACTTTGAAACTATGTGAAGATCAACCCCAAATTTGAAATCTCACCAACCTTGACTAAAATGAGCACCACCACCACCAATCTTTCACATTAATTACATCATTGAACTCCACCAAAAAGAAATCCAAAATTCCACAAAAATCTTCATGCGGCCATTGTGTCGAGCACCTTGTGTGCACAATCTGGAAATGGAGATTCATGCTATTATCCTTTGGTCCCTGACCTAAACCCCTTTCTTTTGGTGATCATCACACCCCTCTGCAACCCCTGCATCAGTGCATGTACTTGCTCATGTCGATTAAAGTGAGGGAAGCACCTTTTCTTCACCATGCCGTGCACCATGCCACCCCTTTACCACTCATCCTCTCTACCTCTCTCTGGCCAGCCCTACCATGTCAAATAGGTAGCTTTCACTCTCCTACACACGCCAGTAACATTTCTAGCTCGAAGCTTACACGGCACTGGCCAGAACAAACACGCCCAGACAAGCCCAGGACGTGCCGACGCACGCGGTGAGCGCGCCCTGGCACGACCTCGGACGCCGCCGAGACGCCGCTCGCCTGGACGCCCTCGTCCTTCTCTCCCTCTCCCACTTGGCACGCACACTCATCACTCCCCCAGCTACACGCTAGACATGCTAGCTGGCACGCGGGAACGTCCTAGCCATCGCCATGATCAACATCTCTGCCGCCACGGTACTGCGAGCACTCGAGCATCGCCAGCACTCCCTCGTCCTCCCCTCTGCTTCCCTTCACGCGCGGTAGCCTCTCCTAGACGTCGCCTACGCCCTGCGCCCCCTACCGTGCCCCTTCGCGCCCTGGAGCGCCATGGACGCCGGTGACCCTCCACGGCCTCTCACAGCTCTCGCGCAACTATAAATAGAGACCCCCTCAGCCTTCTCCCTCCACACCAAACTCGCTCCACTCTTCCTTCTGAGCCTCCTCAACCCCTCTCTCATCCACATTGCGCAGTAGAACTCTCCAATTGAGACGTCAATCGCCGGAATCCGCCGCAGATCGAAGCCGTTGATCCACGCCACCCCGAGCTCCGCCACTGTGCCAGGCGCCTATTCACCCTCGCCAACGACGCCTCGACACCCTCCCTCGACCGCCGGCGACCTCCAGCGCCCTCCAACCCCTACCTCGCCGGCGCAGCAGGCTCTCCTCCCCCGTCGACGACGACGACGCTCGACCGTCGATCGTCCACCTGATCCGACGGCCCTCTCTCACGCGTACCGCTTCGGTGAGTTTAAGTGGCTGACGCGTGGGACCCCCTGTCAGTTGGCCCACTGCGTGGGAAGCGCTAGTTGGGCCAGCCCAGTCCCTTCCCCCTCGTTTCGGCCCATTCTGTTTTCCCGCCAAGCCCAACAATTCAAAAATCGAATTTCTGTTTAATTCCAAATCCAATACTGCTGCCCACTTCAAATTTGAATAGTTCAAATTCTACAAACTCAAATTTAGCAAATCCAAATGTTCTGGAAAGCTTATGAATTGCCCTAACTAACCCCACTGGATTCAACCTCATATGTGGTGTAGTTTTTGAATAAATAAAATAACAAAACAGATACTTTTCTGCATTCAAATAAATCTTAAAAATCAACCACTTTGAATTTTGAAGTAAATCCAATTGCAATAATTCACATTTAACAAACTCTAATTTACTATGTAAGAATATGATATATGTTCTGTACATGATCATGGGCTAGAATCAAAATATTGGCTATGTAGTCAATACTAGCCCATTTAAACTATATCCAAATTTTAGAATTTAAACCAATGAGGTGTAGCACCTCATTTAACTCATTCTCACAATTGATATGAAGTAATGTGTTGACCTTTAAAATGCTTAGGCTCCTACTGGCTCACTTGTAGATTTTAAATCAACATAGTATTTAAATTACACTAGTTATTTAAAATCACATGAGATGATGAATCTCATTTAAACCACTTTTCTCAAATACTAAGTGAGAAGTGTTGACCTTGGTCAACATGGGATCATCCCTGGTTATTTGAGAATATGGCATCACCTCAATAATAGTTTTTACTAAATTAGTTACAACTATGTGTTAAATCATATGAGAGGTATTCCTCTCATTTAAATCTTGTTCACAAGTAAGTCAACATGAGGTAGTGACCATGGTCTAATAATCTCATATTGAGTTATTTGGTGGCATTAAATCACTATCATGCTAGTATTAAAATTGCATGAGGTATGGAACCTCATTTAAATCATTTTTCTCAAATGATAAGTATGAAGAGGTTGACTTTGGTCAACCTAGGTCATATATTATCCATAAGAGAAATTAAATCTTAAGAAGAATTCAATGAGAGGAAATTATTTCTCCAAACCAAAGATAAACCCTACTTCCAATTTTCAATGAGAGGAAATTATTTTCCGAATATGAAATAAAGAAACCCTAGCATAATTTGAGAATAAATGTTAAGTAGTGATGCTAGATCATTTGAGTGAGCCATTGAGGCTAATTAAGAGTACTTAAGTATTGTTTGGTGATTGTATCCTCGTATTCGTTTTTAGACGCTAGTACCGGAGATTATCAAGAGGAGGAGGTATTCTACCAGGAGGAAGAGCCTGAAAACTTTGATCAATACACCAATCAAGGCAAGATAATACTCTTGCAAAGTGCAAAGCTCACCATGAGCAAGACATTACCCCATTTACTTTATGCTTATGATCCTATTTCCCAGTTTTACTTTACAAGCTTTATTTACTTTTGTTTTATCAAAGTACTTTTTGAATTATGATTCACGTGGTTAGTACTGGATTAGTACAAGAGTATCAAGGTTAGCCTATAAGCAAAGCAAAGTACTTAGCACCCCTCATACATAGATGCTAGTGCTAAATCAAAAGTGACTACTCTAGATGGGATCATGTGAAATGAAATGACTTTGAAAACCTTGGAATGATGATTCATTCTATTGAAAGATTTTGAAGGTGAATATGACTGGTGAATGACTTGGTGAAATTTTACAAAAACTGATGGTTGGGTTCGGATGCGATACCATTCCAATTTGATAGTACCCCCACAATACCCAATATGGGTAAGGGCTTAACTAGAAATTTATGTGCTTTAGTATGGGTTCCCTCTAAACAAGCGTCATCGGGGTTAGGCCAAAAAGCTGCCTCCACAACAAACAAAACGATGCGATATGACGTGGAATGAGGTGAATGTCCGGCCCAAGCCCTGTGCAGTTCCCGGGTTGACTGCGGTTTCCACCGGGAGGCCAAGCTCATGGGGGGAGGTGCTCATACTAGAGTATGTAAGTGAAAGGTTATGGTTGGTAGTCCGCATACGGAGTATGGTAAATCAGGGCCGATTAACCCCGACGGATTGTTGCAAATGTTGTGGCACAAGTGTACGACCTCTGCAGAGTGTAGAACTATTCGAATAGCCGTGTCCACGGTTATGGACGGTTGAAAAGGCCATACTTGTTCCGTCATCGGACCATTTTCAAAAATGTGACATATGACTTGGGACTTGAATTTGAAAGGTGAATGGTGACTTTAAATTGAATCACAACGAGTTGTGGGAATGACACTAATGTTCCCACTTGAGTTAGTTTAGCAAATGAAGAGTCTTTTCTAAATGTTTATGAAATAAACTTGGCTTTATGCAAATAAACCTAGAGCTTAGTATCCCCTTACTAGAATTAATAGTGCTTCCACTAGTATTAGTTTGCGAGTACTTTAAAAGTACTCATGGCTTTGTCCCTGGCTATTCAAATGGCCAGACTATGAAGGTGAACGAGCGAGTACGAGGAAGATGGACAGCAGGACGTCTACGACAACTAGGACCGCTCTCGACGTCAAGCGTTGGCTCGTGGATTAGATAGCCACTACTACTTCGCTTCCGCTATTTGTGATGTTCGTTGATCGATAGATCAACTACTATTGTAATTTTGGATCATGTGATCTACCTTTGTAAGACGATTATGTGTTGTAATAAATGATGACTCTATGATATTCAACTATTATGTCTCGCAACAACAATATTCCTGGGATTGCGATGTATGGCATAATAGGCATCCGGACTTAAAAATCCGGGTGTTGACAAGTTGGTATCAGAGCCATTGTTTGACCTTAGGAGACCCTAGTTAGAATGGACGTCTGAAAAACTTAGTTTCAAAACAAAGAAAGTGAATATTTCTGAAAACTTATTCTCACCCTTATCTTGAGATCTTTTCAAAATAATAATCCATGCTCTACTTTTCCTTGAAATTTCTACATAAAAGTTTGCACACTTGATCACTTCTCTAACTTACTCATCCTCATTGCTCACAGATGGAGTACCAATGGGAGTGCTATCAGCTTGGTCCCGGAGGAGACCTAGGGTTCGAAAAGGATTTGAAGCAACTAGTGGAATACCTAGGCCACCCGTATCCCGAGTTCTTCGGAATACCCCTCAAAAACCACTCCGGAGAACCACCTCGGTGGGACGTTTCCACTGATCTCCGAAGAAAGCTTGGAGCCCCGGTATGGGAAACCATCTGGTTTTCTGTAACGGGAAACACTTGGAAGGAAGGACTAGTCAGAGCTATGCAAGAAGCAACTTTCCGTCTGTGCGGACAAAATGAGAACAAGATCAAGAACACTCGCTTCATCTACTACCCAAGACATGACTCCATGGGAAGACCGATGACCATGCCCCCACCACAACCAAAGATGAACCCCTATGAAGCACCTCAGGACTTCAGGCAGTACAAAACCCGCAGGGATTTGGACAACGCCCTCGCCTCTCGCCAAGCACATTACCCGTGAAGACGAAGAATTCCACCCTGAAGAGTAGTATCATTTAAAGCACTTTCGTATGTGTGAGTTGTATCAGGATCCCCTTGTATCGTAGAGCGATGAATGGTTCTTCAAACCAACGGTGTGTTAGCTTTGTAATATGTGATGTTTGGAATGAATGAAAAAGTGTTGTTGGTTTTTACCCCCGCAACACTACTTAAATTTTCAAGTTATGAACTTTTTAAACTTTAACAAAACAAACCATAGAAATTTCCCTCTTATCTTATCATCTACCTCAATGTTCAGATGGCCCCACCAACCCGCAACACCACCCAAGATGCCATGATGCAAGCTGCTGCGGACGATGATGGCGGACCGAGAAGTCGAGAGAGCTGAACGCCAAGCAAACATTGCTGCACTGCAACGGATAGCTCGAGAACAACCAAGGCCATGGAAACAACGATCACCCCGGATCAAAGCTGAAGAACTTTCAGCACACCAACCCTCCGGTATTCAACACGACCGAAGAGCCCCTTGATGCGGATGAGCGGCTCCGGACCATGGAGAACAACCTTGAAGTTGCGGGAGTTGAAGCCGCGAGAAAAGTACTGTTCGCCACCCACTATCCGTCGGGACCTGCCGGAGCTTGGTGGACAAGTGCCCGTGCAATGAATGCGGGACGGATGATGACCTGGGAAGACTTCAAGCTGAAGTTTAGCAAATATCATGTGCCCCAAGGACTGATCAAGAAAATGAGAGACGAGTTCCGTGAACTCAAGCAAGGAAAAATGTCCGTGGTGGAATACCGCGACAGGTTTCTCACTCTGTCAAGGTACGCCCCGGATGAGACCGACACCAATGAGAAGAGGAAGGAAAGATTTCTGAACGGACTGCATGACGAGATGCAAACTGTGCTAGTGAACATTCCGTTCGCTGACTTGGAAGCCCTCGTGGACTCAGCCATACAGATGGAAGGAAAGCTGCATCAGGCCAATGAGAACCGCAAGCGCATAATGATGAACCAGAATGGACCCCACCATACCCAGAAGTACCGCAACAACTCCTCTGGAGGATTCACCCCAAGACACAACAAGCCCCCTGCTCAGAGTTATCGCCCCAACTACACCAACAACAACGGAGGACCCCGAGCCGGAGGCAACAACAACAACAACAACAACAACAACAACAACAACAACAACAGCCACCACAACAACAACAACCCCAACAACAACAGCAACAATGGGAACAACAACAACACCAACACTGGCCCGAGGACTGGAAGCAACACTGTTCCCGTCAACCCCAAGGACAAATCCACGATCAACTGCTATGAATGTGGAGTTGTGGGCCACTACTCCAATGAGTGTCCCAAGAAGCTTGCCAAGATTGCCGCCAACACCGCTGCACCTGCCCAGCAACAGCGTCGCTTCGCCGGTAGAAGGAACCAGAACAACAACAACGGTCGCCTCTACCACATGACTGCCACTGAAGCTCAGGAAGCACCCCAGAACATGCCAAGTATGTCTTCCTGTTAATAAAATGCTCAATCTCTCTTAGGAACCTAACTTTTCTTAAAATCTCGGGACGAGATTTGTTTAAGGGGGAAGGGTTTGTAACATCCCAAGAATTTCAAAATAAAACAAATGAATTTCACTAGTTCCAAATTTTGGAACCAACAAAAACTTTTATTAAATAGAATATGATACATAGTGATCTTGCTTAATTCTTGTGTTATTGCTATGATTGCTTGTTATTAGTATTTGAAGTGATCTTAAACCCTAACACCTCACCCCTCTTTTCCTCATCCTAGTTAAAATAAAATAAAAGGAAATTAAATAAGAAAAAGGCATATGTGCCTATGGCTATAATTATAAATCTTTACCCTAGAACTTTCCACTTTGTTTAGAGGTTTGGAAAACCTTCACCCACCTTACCTAGTACTCATCAAACCTAATTCAAGTGGTTTCCAAGAAAATTAAAAAGAAACTAAAATTGCCATAGAGGCATATGAGAGTAAATTAGCAAATTTGTGAATTTAAGAATATTGACCCTAAGACATGTTGTGAATGGTTGGATCACTCCTATATACCATTTCAACACTCAACCACACCAATTGGGTCAAGCCAAGTCAAATCTAAAATCAAATGCAACATATGCATAGAGGCATAGGTGGCACATAGCCATAATACCCAATTCTTGTTCTATGCCTTTAAACCTTGAACAAATGATGGGAAACCATCTCCAAACCTAATGTAACACTAAATTAACCCTAACCCATGCCCAAGTAAAGCAAGGGGAACAATTTACAAGAATAATGAAATTTGACACATCACCTCTTATGTGTTATGGCCATTCTTGCAAATCTTTGAACAAGACCATTTGAAATGGTTTCAATGGTTTGAACATGTTTCTAAACTAATAAGAACCACATTAGAGTCAACAAAAGTCAAATTCATTGGAGAGAATTCAAATGGTGAGATAACTCCAATTTTTACTCACATACACTAAGGGCAATTTTACAAATCTTCATATGAGGCCACCATTGCTTGCCCTATGGATTCTAAAACTCTTATATAACTCAAACAAACCCAATTGCATCAATGAAACCAAAATCAAATGGAGTGAAATGAGAATGTGAGAAAATATCATTTTTTCACTCACACACACTTAGCCCTTTTTGCAAAACCTCAACCAAGGCCACTTTGGCTTGTGCCATTGATTGTAAAACTCTTATATATCAAAAACAAACACAATTGACACAAAGAAACCAGAATCAAACCAAAGGAAAAATCAAATCTCAATAACATGTGATAATGGTCATATGACCTGTCGTGGATGTGGCCACGGCAGATGCTACAGGGGGTAGCACTTCGTTGATGCGAGGGGAAGGGAACATCGCCATCTATGGGTCGAGGTGCAAGAGACGCAAGGGTTTTACCCAGGTTCAGCCCCTCCGGAGAGTAAAAGGCCTACGTCCTGCTAGATCTTTATTGCTCAGTGGAGGATTACAATGGGGGGGGCTCAGTCGGCGGCTACGCCGTGAGCTTTACAAAGGGAGATTAGATCTCGAATCAGGTGTCCTCTAGGGTTTAAGCTCGGGGGTTTATATAGACACCCCCGATCTAGGGTTACATGGCGATAACTCCGAATCGTATTCGTTGCTATTAATCCGGGATTCGTTAACCCCCTTGCAAGTAATCCTCTAATCCGAGTCGCACGAGATCTTCTCCTCAGGATCGCGGCCCAGTCGCCTTTGGGCCCAGTCGCTTGGGCGACTGGCAGTCCGCCTGGGCCTTCGTCTTCACGGCGAGTGGGACTGGCGACCCACCCTCTATGGGCATATCCCCATCAGTAGTCCCCGAGCGCGGTGGTGATGAAGCGTAGATCTATGGCAAGTCTTGGAGAGGCGCAGTCATGGATCAAGTTGAATCGCCTCCGGGCTCCCAAAGATAAAGTTGCGGGTTCGGTGCCAGTCTCTAATTGCCGGGCTTTGGTCAGTCAGTCGGCGTAGGACAGTCGGCGTTAACCAATCGTCGTTGGCCAGTCGGCGTATGACAGTCGGCGTTAGCCAGTCGTCGTGGGCCAGTCGGCGCGCATTCACCATGAAGACACGTGGAGGAGCCAACGGCTGGATTTCACGTTGACCGAGGCGTGAACCACTTGCATGTTGTTGACCGTTGGACCTGACGTGACCGCTAACGGCTAGTTTAACGGCTATTCAGCCGGAACCGGCTCGGATCTCGACCGTTAATTGCGGGGCGGCGATTCCGGGACGATTTAACGAACGGATTTCATCCTTAATCTGGGCGAGTGCGGGCGGTATAAAGGATCACCCACGGGATTAGGGTTCATCACTCCTCCGCACTCTTCTCCCATCTTCTCCCCATCTCATCTCCATTCCAAGCTTCACGCGCATCCATGGCGACGAAAGGCTGGGGCAAGTCGAAGGTCACGCGGGAGTCTCTCCTCCCGTACGTTGCTTCCGGGGTCATCCCCGAGTTCAATAAGGAGCGATGGCGGGTTCCGCCGGCGAACGAGGTGGAGCCCCTCCCGCGGCCCGGGGAGTTCGTGCTCTTCCTGAGCTTCCTTGATCGCGGGTTCGCTCTCCCCACCTCCGATTTCCTCCGGCAGCTGCTGGCCTTCTACAGCATCAAGGTCTCCGACCTCGGACCGCACGACGTCCAACAAATTTCTCTGTTCGTGGCGTTGTGCGAATGCTACTTGGGCTGTCCGCCCTACTTCCCGCTGTGGGTGTCCATCTTCCACGGGCGGGCGACTCGAGCCAGCAAGAACAGCGAAGCACTCATCCCGAACGGCGGGATCACCTTCCAGGTGAAGTCCGGGGAAAGCTTCATCGACATGGCGCTCCCCAAGAAGGCGCAGTCACTGTGGCGCCGCTTCTGGTTTTATGCCAAGGAGTACACTCCCCCCGGCGAGGTCTGCATTCCCCAGTACAGCCCCGAGCCAAGCGTCCCGCGGCGTCTCAATGTCCGGTCGCTACCGCGCGAGCAGGAGGAGGTGGTGAAGGAGATGCGCCAAGCGATCCGAGCGCCGAAGGATAGTGGCCTGACGGCGGTTGATATGTACAAGCTGCTGGCTTGGTCGGCGGCTGATCCCCCTGCGGTGCCGAGCTCACCCCATGTGGGAATACCGGGGGCAAAACGGCGCACCCGGTCGACGGCGGCCGAGTGGGACGAGGGCGAGTACCGGAAGGCGCTCGCCAAGATCACCACGGCCACCTTTACCTCCTTCGAGGACGGCTCGCAGCCTTACTCCGAAGAAACTCCGGCGCCCGGGTATCATTTTAGTATAGTGACTCCGCATGGCTTGGCCTCGTTTTTCATTTCGACTCGTTTCCTTGATTCAAATGTAGCGGCGCGAGAAGATCGCTGACCACCTTCCCCCTTGCCGGGAAGGAGCCACCAGAAATGACCGAAGGCGAAGAGGAGGAGGTCGACGATGAGGAGGAGCGCACCGAGTCGGACTCCGAGGCGCGAGACTTCATCAGGCTCCCGCGCGGGACGAAGAGGAATGCCGGGTCCTCGTCCTAGGGCACGGTTGAGGAGGAGGCGACCTCGCGTCCGGAGGGCGAGGCGGAGCCTTCCAAGGAAGGGGCCGAGCCGCTGTCTAAGCGCTTGCGCCCCACTCTCCTGGAGGGTTCCATGAGGCTTCGGCGCCCTCTCGAAGGACGCGATTGACGCGGGAGCTCGGGCCGGCCCCGGCGTAAAAGCAATCCCCACCGTGAAGTAAGTGCTCCTCGTCAAAACTTATTCTCCTTGTGGCGGGATTGGGCGTCGACTCACCTTGCCTCCCTGTAGGTCCAAGAAGAAGACCTTGGTGAAGCCGGCCGTGGCTGGGGCAGCGGCCACAAGGGCGGCTGAGGCGAAGAAGAAAGCCGCAGAGAAGAAAGCGGCGCCGTCCGATCTTGGGGGCGCGGGGTCGGCTCCGGAAGAGCCCGCCACCGTGAGCCAAGCTGAGAAAGTGGGAGCCCGCCACGCCGAGTCCACCACCATGGTCTTCCCTCTACCCAGCATGGCTCATGGGGGGATGGCGAGTGCAGCGACCGGATCGGATGTCGTTCCGCCCATGGTGGAGAAGGGGTCGGCGGTCGTCGAGTCGACCAAGGGGCAGGAAGCGCCCGAGGTCGAGGATATCGTCGTTGAGAAGGGCGGCCTCTCGGAGCCATCGAAGGAACGCCGGTCCAAGGCTGCCAGGGACCGAGCCCCACCCAATGACGCCGACACTCGGGTGGGCGAGGCGCCGTCGACTGAGGCGGTGACGCAGGCGGGCGAGGCGACCGGGTCGCGCCATCCGCCGCCTTCTACCTTGACCTTCGCTGAGCTCCACACGGCGCTTGGTGAAGCACACGCGGTGAGTGTTTCCGAACTCGTAGTCTAGTCGCCCCCAGTCCCCGAGGGTCGACTTGGTCCGAAGGGGCGAGTCGAGTCTCCTTTTAGTTGTTTCCTTTGTTGACCTTTTGCATTGTTCTTGGATTTTTGCAGGCGGAGGTTAAGAGATTGACCACGCTCGTGGAGGAGGCGGCTCATAAGAACCGGAAGTTGATTGCTCTGGGCAGTAAGTCACGCCCACTTGCCTTCCTCTTTCGGTATCACTATTCCTGGCTGAGCTTTAGTTCTCACCGTTTTCTATTTTTGGCAGCAGAGGCGCAGGAAAAGGCTCTTGCCGAGGCTCGGGAAGGATTCGTCAAAGAATCTTTCTACCGCGAAGCCGACTTCCGGGCGCAGCAAGCCGAAGAGGCCCGGAAAAAGGCGAGAGCGGAGGTGGCGGATCTGACCAAGGTCCTGGAGCAGAAGGGCCGGGAACTGGAAGACGTCATCACCGAGTACAAGGGGAAGCTGGCGGCCGCGACTGAAGCGCGGGACTCCGCGCGTGGGGCTGCCGCGTCTGCGCGGGAGGATATTGCGGCCTTGAAGCAGCAGCACGCCAAGGAGTTGGCTGCGGAAAAGGAGGCGTCCGAAGGCATCGTCCTGGCGGTACAGGCCGAGAAGACCAACTTCGAGGCTTTCGTCCGGGAGATGTCGCGGCAAATTCTCGGTAAGCTCTTGTCTTCGCGTTTGCTGTTTTACTTGCCGAGGCATCGAGTCTCCGAGCGTGGCGACTTGGCTCCGGGGGTCAGTCCCCGGGCATGGCGAGTCGGCCTCGGGGGCCAGTCCCCGAGCATGGCGAGTCGGCTTCGGGGGCCAGTCCCCGAGCACGGCGAGTCGGCTTCGGGGCCGGTCCCGAGGATGGCGAGTCGGCTTCGGGGGCCAGTCCCCAAGCGTGGCGAGTCGGCTTCGGGGGCCAGTCCCCAAGCATGGCGAGTCGGTTTTGGGGGCCAGTCCCCGAGCGTTGCGAGTCGGCGTTGAAGGGGAGTTCTCATTCCTTTGTGTTGTTGATTGCAGGTACGTGCGACTTCGTGGAGACGGCGACTCCGCGGGAATGCCTGTCGACCGCGACCGCGCGTATCATCACCTGTGCGGGGGAGATACTAGCCGCGCTCCGATACACGAGTCCGCGGGAGGTGATGCCGCGGGACACGCCGTCCGTCTTCAAGGCCGTGTCCAACATTCCGGCTGTTGTTGACTGGCTTCACCGTTCCTCCTGCCGCGTTGGTATTACCATGGCTTTGAGCATGGTGCTGGCGCACTACTCTGAGGGGTTCGACGTGGAGGAGGTCACCGCTGGCTTCCCCTCGGAGACTGGCGAGTTC
Source organism: Lolium rigidum (assembly GCF_022539505.1). Lineage (NCBI taxonomy): Eukaryota > Viridiplantae > Streptophyta > Magnoliopsida > Poales > Poaceae > Lolium > Lolium rigidum. Next base: position 168,216,043 of record NC_061509.1, on the reverse strand, counting down.
GATGTTGCCGAAGTGCTGCGGCTGATGGACGTGGTACGCCCCTTTGCCGAGCCGAGTGCGGCGGCTGCGGACTTGGAGACTCACATCCCCGGCCAAGCGGCGCACGGGGACGCGGATAAGGAGCCGGGCCCGGTGGACTTCCCTGCGGAGCGCCTCTTCCATGCCGCGGCCGCCGGCTCGTTGTCGACATACCCGGTCGTGCTGTACACGCCGAAGTTTCGTCACGGCGATGATGGCGCCGAGCCTGTCGTAGAGGGGGCTCCGGGGTCGTCCTCGTAGTTTCTCGAGTCCCTGTGTAAGAAGGAGCTTGGATTCCCGCGAGCGGGTGTCAGTTGTAAATACAGTGATAACTTTTGCTTAAATATAATTTGGTGGTTGCTTTTGAATTTGTGTTATTTGTTGCGGCAATGCGTTGGAGTTGGTTCCGACTATCCATGGCCTTCGGGCCAGTCGCCTTGCGACCCCGATGAGGGCTATTGACTTGACTGTTTTCCTTTTCGAGCTGGGCGTCCCCAGTCGCAGTACGTAGTCATTATAGTACGAATAGCAGCCTCATGGGTGGAGTAGCGGTGAGTTGTAGTTTGCGCTGTTCGGATGTAGCGCGCCACTCGTCGTGGCTCGGTGAGCCAGTCGCTGGGCGACTCCAAAGGGGTCATTGCGGGCGTATTTTCCTTGGCGAGCCGCGGGTCCGTTTTGCGGGGTCCCTAGTCGAAGTACTTAGCCACGCAATTCGCCAGCCTAAGGTAGAGGAGGGCATTGGTGTGCTGTATATCGTAGCACAAGGCGGTCGCCGTGGCCCGTGGGGCTGGCCGAGCGTGCGGCCCTGCTGTGGGTTCCAGTCGCCGTTTTCACCCGACGGCGTAAGGGGTGGTGGGTGGCCGGACCTGGTGTTGCGACCGGTCACGCCATCATGCCCTTGTTAGCTCGGCTACTTGGCCGATCGTGGACTTCGCTCTTCCAGCAGCGGCGACCAGGAGGTCTCTCGGTACCTAGTCGCTTATCGCGGCGGCGGGCCGGTATATGCCGGGATGAGAGATGGGGATGTGCGGCGAGTGAGGAGAGGCGGTCGAAGCTGGAGATCAAAATGGTCGGCGATTTTTATTAACCTCTGAATTGTCGGGCTACATTTTTGTTCTTAGGTATAAAACCGTCGGAGGAGGTTGATGTTCCAGGGACGCTCCACCTCTTTGGTGAGTGGCTCCCCTTTGTCATCCTTGCGGACGTCGATGAGGTAGTAGGAGTCGTTGCCGAGTACGCGGCTGACGGCGAACGGTCCTTCCCAGGGCGGGGACAGCTTGTGCATCCCCTTCTTGTCCTGGATTAGCCGGAGTACCAGGTCGCCGACTTGGAAAGAGCGACCCCGAACACGGCGACTGTGGTAGCGACGGAGGTCCTGCTGGTAGATGGCGGTTCTGGAGAGTGCGAGGTCCCTGGCCTCGTCGAGGAGGTCGACGTCATCTTGGCGAGCTCGCTCGTTTTCTTGTTCGGCGTAGTTGGCGACCCGAGGCGAGTCGTAGGCGATGTCCGTAGGCATAACGGCTTCGGCGCCATACACCAGGAAGAAAGGCGTGAAGCCGGTTGACCTGTTAGGCGTTGTGCGGATGCCCCATAGTGCTGAAGAGAGCTCCTGCGCCCGGCAACCGGCTGCGCGCTCTAGGGGCACGACCGGGCGCGGTTTGAGTCCATGAAGGATGCTCTGGTTTGCCCTTTACGCTGGCCGTTCGACTCGGGGTGGGCGGCGGGCGAGGTCGAGTCGGATGCCCTTCTCTTCGCGAAGTCAGCCATTTCCCCTTTCGCGAAGTTGGTGCCGTTGTCGGTTATGATACTGTGAGGGTAGCCATACCGATAGATAAGCTCGCGTAGGAACTTTGTGGCTGTCTTCCCGTCGCACTTCTTTATGGGCTTTGCTTCCACCCATTTGGTGAATTTGTCCACCGCCACCAGGAGGTGAGTGTATCCGCCGGGGGCCGTTTTGAATTTTCCCACCATGTCCATGCCCCAGACGGCGAAGGGCCAGGTTAGGGGGATGGTCTTCAGTGCCGACCACGGCATGTGCGGCGGCTTGCATACTTTTGGCACCCGGCGCACGAACGGACGAGGGCGGCTGCATCTTCGTGGGCTGTCGGCCGGTAGAAGCCGTGACGAAAGGCCTTGGCGACGATTGAACGCGCGCTGCATGGTGGCCGCGGTCCCTGCGTGGATGTCGCGCGAGGATGTTGCGCCCTTCCGTAGTGGCGACGCATCGTTGGAACACTCCCAAGACAACTGCGCTTGTACAGCTCATTGTTGATAATGGTGAAGGACTTGCATCGCGCACGATGGCCCGTGCTTTGGCTTCATCCATTGGCGGTGCACGGCGCTCAAGGTAGCTTATGTATTGCTCGGTCCAATCGATGCTGTCGGTGGCGAGTGCGACTAAGGTGGAGTCGGGAGCAGGTGGCTCGGCAATGTCCAGCTCGCGTGGTGCGCGCACCGAGGGTATGCTGAGGATGTCCAGGACGACGCCCGGGGGAGGTTGGAGTCGCTTGGACCCGATTCTGGCTAACGCGTCGGCTTCTTCGTTCTTGCGTCTGTCGACCCATTCGACGACGTGGCCGGCGAAGCCAGCGCCGGCTTGGTCGACGGCGCGCTTGTATGCGATCATGTTGGCGTCGGTGGCGTCGCAGGTGCCGGAGGTCGGGCGGCGACTAGGTCGGAATCGCCGAGGCAACGCAGCCGGGTTGCACCCATCTCTTTTGCGACTCGCATGCCGTGTAGGAGCGCCTCGTACTCGGCCATGTTGTTGGTGCGGGGCTCGAATCTAAGTTGCGGGACGTACTTCATTGTGTCGCCCTTTGGTGATGTGAGGACGACTCCCGCGCCCGCCCCTTCGAGGTTTTTAGAACCGTCGAAGTGCAGTGTCCAGTGTTTAAGGTCCGCGGGGGAGCTTGGCTGCTGGGCCTCTTCCCAATCGGCAAGGAAGTCGGCGAGTGCCTGAGATTTGATGGCGTGGCGCGACTCGTAGGTGATGTTGTGGACGCCGAGCTCGACTGCCCACTTGGCGATCCGGCCGGTTGCGTCGCGGTTTCGGATGATGTCGGCGAGTGGTGTTGAGGCGACTACCTTGATGGGGTGCTCGTGGAAGTAAGGGGCCAGTCGCCGGCTGGGCCACGAGGGCTGCGTACACCGGCTTTTGGTAGTGTGGATACCGCTGCTTGGATTCGATTAAGGCTTCGCGATGTAGTAGACCGGGCGTTGTACCAGTTGCTCCCTTCCTTCTTCCTTCCGTTCGACGACCATGACCGCGCTTATAGCGCGGTTCGACGCGGCGACGTATAGGAGCATGGTTTCTTTTGGCAGCGGGGCTGCGAGGATAGGGGCGATCGAGAGAGCGTGCTTGGAGTTCTTCCCGGGGCCCGCTGCGCCTCGTCTGTCCACCGAATGATTCGACTTCTTGAGCAAGCGGTAGAGTGGCATGGCCTTGTCTCCGAGCCGGGGTATGAAGCGGCGAGGGCGGCGACTCGGCCGGCGAGTTTTGCGCGTCGACTAGGCAAGTCGGCTGCTTGGTGCGCATGACCGCCGGTGTCTTCTCCGGGTTGGGCTCGATGCCTCGCTTGGAGACGACGTAGCCTAGCGGTTGTCTGATGGAACCCCGAAGGTGCATTTCAAAGGGTTGAGCTTGATCTTGTACCGCCGTAAGTTGGCGAATGTTTCGGCGAGGTCGGCTGACGAGTCGGTACGGCGAGTCGATTTGACCACCACGTCGTCGATGTAGACATGCACATTGCGGCCGATCGGCTTTCCGGGCAGCTGTTCATGCACCGCTGGTATGTTGCTCCGGCGTTCTTGAGGCCGAAGGTCATGGACGTGTAGCGGTAGGCGCCTAGGGGCGTGATGAATGCTGTCTTCTCTTGGTCTTCCTTGGCCATCTTTATTTGATTGTACCGGAGTATGCGTCAAGGAAGCATAGCGACTCGGACCCGGCGACCGCGTCGATAATCTGGTCGATTCGCGGTAGGACGAATGGGTCCTTGGGACACGCACGGTTGAGGCTTGTGTAGTCGATACACATTCGCCACGTCTTGTTTTTCTTTAGCACTAGGACTGGGTTTGCCAGCCATTTTGGGTGCTTGATTTCTATGATGAAGCCGGCGGCGAGTAGCCGGTTTACTTCTTCGGCGATTGCGCGTCGCCGTTCTTCTCCCACGGGCGCATTGCACGTCTAACGGGTCGCGCGGTGGGATCGACGTGTAATTTGTGCTCAGCAAGTTCTCTCGGGACACCTGGCATGTCGAGACGGTTTCCATGCAAAGATATCTCGATTCTCACGGAGGAACTTGATGAGCGCGCTTTCCTATTGGGCGGACAGGCCCGTCCCAATGGTAACTTGCCTACTTGGATCGTTTTCTACAAGATCTACTTGTCGAGTGCACTGCTGCGGCCTTGAAGGTTGTTGCGGACGAGTCGAGCTCGGTTGGCTTCTCCGGGATGGCGGGGTCGTTGCGGTCGGCCGGGTACTTGGCGAGCTCGGCGGAGTTGTCTTGTTCGTCGGCGATGACGGCGTCGGCGAGCTTGGTGCTGTCATCCTCGCATTCCAGCGCCATCTCCGGATCGCCGTGGACGGTGATGACGCCTCGAGGCCCTGGCATCTTCATCATGTTGTATGCGTAGTGTGGGGTCGCCATGAAGCGGGCGAACGCCTGCCGGCCGAGTACGCGGTGGTAGGAGCTGCGGAAGTTCACCACCACGAACGTTATCCGCTCGGTACGGTAGTTCACGGGCGTGCCGAAGGTGGCCCGGCAACGTCACTTTGCCGATCGGGAAGGCCTTCCGCCCGGGGACGATGCCGTGGAACGTAACCTTGGTGTTCTCGGGCGTGAGTCCGGTAGGCCAAGCCGCCGGAAGGTTTCGTAGTACATAATGTTGATGGAGCTTCCCCGTCCATCAGGGTTTTTGGTAGCCAGTAGTCGGCGACCTTAGGCCTGACGACTAGCGCCACTCGCCCGGGGTACTCGATGCGGGGGGCGTGGTCTTCGCGGCTCCAGGTGATGCTTTGCTCGGACCGGTTAAGCCACCGGGGCACGTCAGAAAGTATGGCTGCGTGTACCGCCACAGCCCTTGCGAGGACCTTTCTGTCCCGCCGGTCGCCGACCCCGGTGAAGGTGTGGAGCGAGCCGGCGCTGCGGCCGAAGCCCTCTCCCTTGTGCTGGTCTTGGTCTTTGGCACGGTCTTTGTGCTGGTTGCCGCCGTCGTTTTCCTTGGCGCGGCGAGCTCTTTCTATCCGCTTCGGGGAGTAGCAATTTCCCGTCGTGTGATTGGCGGGCTTGCCCTCCTTGCTGTGATAGATGCATGGCGCGTCTAGGAGGCTGCGGGCGTCGAAGCGCTTGGGTTGGGGCCGATCCTCCCGAGGTGCGCGAGTGTCGCGCCGGAATGATTTTGGCTCGCGCTGCTCGTAGTCGGTGGTGGCGACCAGCTCGTTGTGTCCTCCCTCTCCGCGACGCTTGCTGTTGTTAGACCGGCCGGCGAATCGGTAGTCGCCACGCCGGGGCTCCGTGTGTGCAGGGCGGCGATTGCGTCGTTGACCGTACTCGTCGTCCGAGTCGGCTCGTAGGGTCTTCGTCGGCGTAGCGGGTGGCGATGTCGAAGAGTTCGGAGATTGAGATATTATCCCTACTGACGCGACGGAGCTTGGCGCTTAGTGGTTCGTACCGGCAGCAGCGTCGGAAGCAGTAGATTGCCGTGTCCGTGCTGATGCCGCTGGAGGTCGTCCACATGTCCTGCCAGCGCTGCACCCACCGGCGGGTCGACTCGCGCGGGCCTTGGACGCAGCGATCCAGGTCTTCTATGGTTGTGGCACGGGTGTATGCGCTGGCGAAGTGCTGGATGAATGCGGCGCGAGCTTCTTCCCGGGAGTCGATGCTGTTGACGGTGAGGGTGTTGAACCGGTGGCGATTGACGCCGTCCATCATGAGAGGCAGGTAGCGTCGCTGCGAGTAGCTCGGAGTGGCCACTGGATCCCCATTGCCATGGCGTACGAGTCGATCCAGACGGTAGGGTCGATGTGTGTGTCGTACTTCTCGATGTCGCGGGGTCCTTTGAACCCCACGGGGTACGGCTCGCCTCGATCATCGGCCCGAAGCAAGCGGGGCCGGTCGGGTGAACGCGCTGCGGCGCGGGGCTTCATCGGCGTGGCGGTCGTTCAATCGGTTGCGCGCCCGCCATTCTTGATCATTGACAATGTGGGTTCGGGCGTCGGCGGCTGCCCGTTGGCGGCGACCATCACCCGCGCGGGGCGCGGCTCGACTCGGTTGTTAGACGAGTGGGCCGCGCGCGGTGCTGGGGGCGGGCCATTGTTGGCGTTGACGATTGCGCGATTTGCCGCGTCTGACGACGCCGCGCGACTGACGGATGTGCGCGAATAGAGTCGCCCTTGCGAGTCGGCTGCGGCGTGTTGTTGCTCCAATGCCTTGGCTACCAAAGCCTTGGCATGCTGGACGAGGATTGCACCGTCTCCCGTTTCGGGGATTCTTGCGAGGACAGCCTGCGCAGCTGCAACGTTGTCGGCTGGAGACGAGTGCAGTGGTAGGCCGTTGGCGTCGACTTCTGCCCGAGGAACTTCGGGTGGTGGTGGTGGGGGTGGCGGAGGTGCTCCGTGCGCCGCTCTATCTGCAGCAGCCCGACTTCCTTCCGGGATGTCAGGGTTTTGGACTCGGGCGACCCGGATTTCTCCGTCTGGGTCATCGAAGTTAAGGCGTGCGCTGGGAAAGTCGTTCGCACGGGCGCGCTCCATGCGCCGGCGGTTTCGCTGCTGGCGATAGTGGGATACGGCCCTCACTTCATCTTGCTCGAGGCGGAATTTCTGCCTTTCGGCGAGCTCCTTTTTCCTCTGCTCCTCGAGGGCCGCCCGGTGCGCCTCAATCTCGGTTGCGGTGGCGGTTGCAGGGAGGGGGGTGGTGAAGGCGTCGGCCGGGTGCTCTTCTTCACCCCTGCCATGAAGACTGCGGTTGGGTAGCGGTAGCGCGGGGCCTCGACGGAGTCCGAGTCGGAGTTGCTGCCGAAGAGGGAGAGGATGGAGTCGTCCTCGAAGCCACCTTCGAAGTCGCTCGGGTGGGAGACCAGGGAGATAGAGTCCTTGGTTGACGCTGTGGCGATGGAGCGAGCAGTCGGGGACGCGGCGGTGGATCCTGCAACCGACGTTATAGCGATGATGTCGGTGAAATCGGCGTCGATCGCGGCGATGACGGAGTCGATGACTGGGATGGTGTCGGTGGAGTCGGCGGTTGGAGCGGTGTCGGCGGAGTCGGCGGCTGCCGAGGCAATGGTGGAGTTGGCAGTCGGTGCCACGACCGCCGACTCGGCATCATCTTCCAGGGCCGCCTCAGCCTCCGCGTATACCTCGCCAGTGACCGGGCGAGTAGCAGTGAGGAGCTGCCCTGGCGCGAAGGGGTCGTGCGAGCGACGGGGCGAGGCTCGGAGGGGTCGCTAACGCCGGCGAGCCCAACGAAGAGGTTGATGGAGCCGATCGGCACCATCCAGGCGTGCTTGAGAGGCGACGAGGCGGGCCGGTAGGTGCTCGGCTGGATGTGGAAGAAATTGCCGGTGGCGATCATCCTGCCGGAAGCAACCGGCCGCCGCACGGGCGAGTAGGGCCTCGCCGTAGCTCGGAGGCTTGATGTCCCATGCCCCACGGTGGGCGCCACTCGTCGTGGATGTGGCCACGGCGGATGCTACGGGGGTAGCACTTCGTTGATGCGAGGGGAAGGGAACATCGCCATCTACGGGTCGAGGTGCAAGAGACGCAAGGGTTTTACCCGAGTTCGGCCCCTCCGGAGAGTAAAAGGCCTACGTCCTGCTAGATCTTTATTGCTCAGTGGAGGATTACAATGGGGGGGGCTCAGTCGGCGGCTACGCCGTGAGCTTTACAAAGGGAGATTAGATCTCGAATCAGGTGTCCTCTAGGGTTTAAGCTCGGGGGTTTATATAGACACCCCCGATCTAGGGTTACATGGCGATAACTCCGAATCGTATTCGTTGCTATTAATCCGGGATTCGTTAACCCCCTTGCAAGTAATCCTCTAATCCAGTCGCACAGATCTTCTCCTCAGGATCGCGGCCCAGTCGCCTTTGGGCCCAGTCGCTTGGGCGACTGGCAGTCCGCCTGGGCCTTCGTCTTCACGGCGATTGGGACTGGCGACCCACCCCCTATGGGCATATCCCCATCATGACCCCATTTTATTTTCTTCACCACTTTGCACCCATTTATCTTCTGTTTCCTCAACCAACTTTGGTCAACCAAAGCCATGTCATCCAAGACCAAGTAAAAGTGAACAACATTCATGTTGACCACACATGCTAATGTTGACCAGGTTGACCAGTATGATTTTGACAAGTAGAGACTTTGAAACTATGTGAAGATCAACCCCAAATTTGAAATCTCACCAACCTTGACTAAAATGAGAACCACCACCACCAATCTTTCACATTAATTACATCATTGAACTCCACCAAAAAGAAATCCAAAATTCCACAAAAATCTTCATGCGGCCATTGTGTCGAGCACCTTGTGTGCACAATCCGGAAATGGAGATTCATGCTATTATCCTTTGGTCCCTGACCTAAACCCCTTTCTTTTGGTGATCATCACACCCCTACGCAACCCCTGCATCGGTGCATGTACTTGCTCATGTCGATTAAAGTGAGGGAAGCACCTTTTCTTCACCATGCCGTGCACCATGCCACCCCTTTACCACTCATCCTCTCTACCTCTCTCGGCCAGCCCTACCATGTCAAATAGGTAGCTTTCACTCTCCTACACACGCCAGTACCATTTCTAGCTCGAAGCTTACACGGCACTGGCCAGAACAAACACGCCCAGACAAGCCCAGGACGTGCCGACGCACGCGGTGAGCGCGCCCTGGCACGACACTGGACGCCGCAGTACGCCGCTCGCCTGGACGCCCTCGTCCTTCTCTCCCTCTCCCACTTGGCACGCACACTCATCACTCCCCCAGCTACACGCTAGACATGCTAGCTGGCACGCGGGAACGTCCTAGCCATCGCCATGATCAACATCTCTGCCGCCACGGTACTGCGAGCACTCGAGCATCGCCAGCTCTCCCTCGTCCTCCCCTCTGCTTCCCTTCACGCGCGGTAGCCTCTCCTAGACGTCGCCTACGCCCTGCGCCCCCTACCGTGCCCCTTCGCGCCCTGGAGCGCCATGGACGCCGGTGACCCTCCACGGCCTCTCACAGCTCTCGCGCAACTATAAATAGAGACCCCCTCAGCCTTCTCCCTCCACACCAAACTCGCTCCACTCTTCCTTCTGAGCCTCCTCAACCCCTCTCTCATCCACATTGCGCAGTAGAACTCTCCAATTGAGACGTCAATCGCCGGAATCCGCCGCAGATCGAAGCCGTTGATCCACGCCACCCCGAGCTCCGCCACCGTGCCGAGCGCCTATTCACCCTCGCCAACGACGCCTCGACACCCTCCTCGACCGCCGGCGACCTCCAGCGCCCTCCAACCCCTACCTCGCCGGCGCAGCAGGCTCTCCTCCCCCGTCGACGACGACGACGCTCGACCGTCGATCGTCCACCTGATCCGACGGCCCTCTCTCACGCGTACCGCTTCGGTGAGTTTAAGTGGCTGACGAGTGGGACCCCCTGTCAGTTGGCCCGCTGCGTGGGAAGCGCTAGTTGGGCCAGCCCAGTCCCTTCCCCCTCGTTTCGGCCCATTCTGTTTTCCCGCCAAGCCCAACAATTCAAAAATCGAATTTCTGTTTAATTCCAAATCCAATACTGCTGCCCACTTCAAATTTGAATAGTTCAAATTCTACAAACTCAAATTTAGCAAATCCAAATGTTCTGGAAAGCTTATGAATTGCCCTAACTAACCCCACTGGATTCAACCTCATATGTGGTGTAGTTTTTGAATAAATAAAATAACAAAACATATACTTTTCTGCATTCAAATAAATCTTAAAAATCAACCACTTTGAATTTTGAAGTAAATCCAATTGCAATAATTCACATTTAACAAACTCTAATTTACTATGTAAGAATATGATATATGTTCTGTACATGATCATGGGCTAGAATCAAAATATTGGCTATGTAGTCAATACTAGCCCATTTAAAATATATCCAAATTTTAGAATTTAAACCAATGAGGTGTAGCACCTCATTTAACTCATTCTCACAAGTGATATGAAGTAATGTGTTGACCTTTAAAATGCTTAGGCTCCTACTGGCTCACTTGTAGATTTTAAATCAACATAGTATTTAAATTACACTAGTTATTTAAAATCACATGAGATGATGAATCTCATTTAAACCACTTTTCTCAAATACTAAGTGAGAAGTGTTGACCTTGGTCAACATGGGATCATCCCTGGTTATTTGAGAATATGGCATCACCTCAATAATAGTTTTTACTAAATTAGTTACAACTATGTGTTAAATCATATGAGAGGTATTCCTCTCATTTAAATCTTGTTCACAAGTAAGTCAACATGAGGTAGTGACCATGGTCTAATAATCTCATATTGAGTTATTTGGTGGCATTAAATCACTATCATGCTAGTATTAAAATTGCATGAGGTATGGAACCTCATTTAAATCATTTTTCTCAAATGATAAGTATGAAGAGGTTGACTTTGGTCAACCTAGGTCATATATTATCCATAAGAGAAATTAAATCTTAAGAAGAATTCAATGAGAGGAAATTATTTCTCCAAACCAAAGATAAACCCTACTTCCAATTTTCAATGAGAGGAAATTATTTTCCGAATATGAAATAAAGAAACCCTAGCATAATTTGAGAATAAATGTTAAGTAGTGATGCTAGATCATTTGAGTGAGCCATTGAGGCTAATTAAGAGTACTTAAGTATTGTTTGGTGATTGTATCCTCGTATTCGTTTTTAGACGCTAGTACCGGAGATTATCAAGAGGAGGAGGTATTCTACCAGGAGGAAGAGCCAGAAAACTTTGATCAATACACCAATCAAGGCAAGATAATACTCTTGCAAAGTGCAAAGCTCACCATGAGCAAGACATTACCCCATTTACTTTATGCTTATGATCCTATTTCCCGAGTTTTACTTTACAAGCTTTATTTACTTTTGTTTTATCAAAGTACTTTTTGAATTATGATTCACGTGGTTAGTACTGGATTAGTACAAGAGTATCAAGGTTAGCCTATAAGCAAAGCAAAGTACTTAGCACCCCTCATACATAGATGCTAGTGCTAAATCAAAAGTGACTACTCTAGATGGGATCATGTGAAATGAAATGACTTTGAAAACCTTGGAATGATGATTCATTCTATTGAAAGATTTTGAAGGTGAATATGACTGGTGAATGACTTGGTGAAATTTTACAAAAACTGATGGTTGGGTTCGGATGCGATACCATTCCAATTTGATAGTACCCCCACAATACCCAATATGGGTAAGGGCTTAACTAGAAATTTATGTGCTTTAGTATGGGTTCCCTCTAAACAAGCGTCATCGGGGTTAGGCCAAAAAGCTGCCTCCACAACAAACAAAACGATGCGATATGACGTGGAATGAGGTGAATGTCCGGCCCAAGCCCTGTGCAGTTCCGGGTTGACTGCGGTTTCCACCGGGAGGCCAAGCTCATGGGGAGAGGTGCTCATACTAGAGTATGTAAGTGAAAGGTTATGGTTGGTAGTCCGCATACGGAGTATGGTAAATCAGGGCCAGTTAACCCTGACGGATTATTGCAAATGTTGTGGCACAAGTGTACGACCTCTGCAGAGTGTAGAACTATTCGAATAGCCGTGTCCACGGTTATGGACGGTTGAAAAGGCCATACTGTTCCGTCATCAGACCATTTTCAAAAATGTGACATATGACTTGGGACTTGAATTTGAAAGGTGAATGGTGACTTTAAATTGAATCACAACAGAGTTGTGGGAATGACACTAATGTTCCCACTTGAGTTAGTTTAGCAAATGAAGAGTCTTTTCTAAATGTTTATGAAATAAACTTGGCTTTATGCAAATAAACCTAGAGCTTAGTATCCCCTTACTAGAATTAATAGTGCTTCCACTAGTATTAGTTTGCGAGTACTTTAAAAGTACTCATGGCTTTGTCCCTGGCTATTCAAATGGCCAGACTATGAAGGTGAACAAGCGATACGAGGAAGATGGACAGCAGGACGTCTACGACAACTAGGACCGCTCCCGACGTCAAGCGTTGGCCTGTGGATTAGATAGCCACTACTACTTCGCTTCCGCTATTTGTGATGTTCGTTGATCGATAGATCAACTACTATTGTAATTTTGGATCATGTGATCTACCTTTGTAAGACGATTATGTGTTGTAATAAATGATGACTCTATGATATTCAACTATTATGTCTCGCAACAACAATATTCCTGGGATTGCGATGTATGGCATAATAGGCATCTGGACTTAAAAATCCGGGTGTTGACAGTACTGACCCCCAGTCGGATATGGCTTGTAGAAGCCGGCCCAGCTACAGCATTGGCGGCCGTAGCCAGGCCGACTAGGACCTAGAGCCAGCCGGCTTCCGGACCAGCCGGCCACGGCGCCAGCCGGCTGCTCCTCAGCCGGCCTTTGCCGCGAGCCGGCCAGTGGCCAGCCGGCTGCTCCGCGTCCATTGCCCTACCCGGGGTCTTCCCCCCGACAACAAGCATTAAGCATAACAAGATTGCAGCAACAATAACTTCACAAACTTTATAGATAGACTAATCATAATGTATCATCCATCGGATCCCAACAAACACAACACCGATTACATCAGATGGATCTCAATCATGTAAGGCAGCTCATGAGACCATTGTATTGAAGTACATGGGATAGAGAGTACCAACTAGCTACTGCTAGAACCCGTAGTCCATGGGGGAACTACTCACGGAGCATGATGGAGGCGATGGCGTCGATGGAGATGGCTTCCGGGGGCACTTCCCCGTCCCGGCAGGGTGCCGGAACAGAGAGTTCTGTCCCCCGAAACGGAGTTTCGCGATGGTGGCGGCGCCCCTGGAGTCTTTCTGGAGTTTCGTCAATTGGTGTCGCGTTTTTAGGTCGAAAGGGCTTATATAGGCGAAGAGGCGGCGCAGTAGGGGCAACAGGGTGCCCTCCCCATAGGCCGGCGCGGCCAGGGGCTGGCCCGCGTGGCCCTATGGTGTGGGGGCCCCAGGCCTCCCCTCTGACTCCCCTTCGGTGTCCTGGTCCGTCTCGGTGAATTATGATGTTTGGTCTTCGTTTCGTCGAATTCCGAGAATATTGCCCGAACAGCCTTTCTGGAACCAAAAACAGCAGAAAACAGGAACTGGCACTGTGGCATCTTGTTAATAGGTTAGTTCCGGAAAACGCATAAAATCATCATAAAGTGCAAGCAAAACATGTAAGTATTGTCATAAAACAAGCATGGAACATCAGAAATTATGGATACGTTGGAGACGTATCAGATAACTTCCAGTTCCTCGTGGACGGGGAGTTGGAGGAAGAGAGCGACGACGACGCTTTCTCCTGGGGCGAGGACATCTCCTCCGACGAAGAGGATGAAATGGAGGATGACACCTTCTCAGATGAATACCTGCCGGTGAAGCGCTTCCGCGCCGGGTCGGAGGACGACGACGACGACGACGAAGAAGAAGAAGAAGCCCCTGCCGACGGCTTCAGCAGCAGCGACGAAGACATCGCCGGCAGCAACGCCGATGGCAGCGAGGACGGCGACGACGAGGGCAGCGACGGCAGCGACGGCGCCGGCCCCTAGATTAGGGACTACTAGAATAGGGCTAGTAGTAGTACATTAGGTAGCAGATCTCCCTTTTGTGAGCAATCGGCTCTTATTGTAAAAACCCCTTTTAATCAATGAAGAATGCTTCTATGTCTGATTTTTCCGATTGTCAAAGTAGGTCAACGCACAAAGAGCCGATAGCAACGCATCGGTCTTTTACCATAAAACGCCAGTAAGGCCAGACTCAGTTACCTATTTAGACAGGTCCAAGCGGACATTCCCCAAATTCAAACGGTAACCTGTGACCCTCGTCTAAAGGACCAAACTCAGATCTCCAATTGCCCATCGAACAGATTCAACTCGCGGCAACGCGAATCCCAGATCCCCAACCGCGCAGATTCATCTCCGCCAGCGAATCAGATGGCGGAATCGTCCAACGCCAACGCAACGGTCTCTGGCCTGAAGGTAATCTTTAACTGCCCCTCGCCATCCGAGCATAGTGTTAGAACTAATAGCAAACATCTGAATTAATGCCTTATTCCACCATTAATTTTAGGTATCAGACATCCTGTTGCCGCATCCTTCTCTTCCAAACTCTCTTTGTCTTGGCCCCCGTACTGTCGAGAGTCCTGCCCATCTGATTTCTTGCGAGGCCCATAGGATCCCCTTCGTGAACCAGAATTTAGATCTAACTTCTTGGGCCGACTGCTTACGAGCCTGGCCTAACCCTCCTGAAGATTGGGTTTCCTGGTACAGTAGAGTATCCAAAACTTACCAATCCAAATGGGAAACCACAGGAATAGCCGATGCTCTGTCCTTATCATTTCCCCCCTTGAGAAGCATGAAAACCTTCTAAAAACCATCGGCTACTTCTGGTCTGATGCTCTGAACTGCTTCATGTTTGGCCACGGCCCCATGACACCAACTCTGCTAGATGTGGTAATGATCACTGGCCTAGACGTTACATCCCCTGATGTCTACGGGAGCTTCTATTCTTGTAGACAGTGTTGGGCCTCCAAGAGCAGAGGTTTGTAGAACGGCAGCAAGTTTCCCTTAAGTGGATCACCCAAGGTTTATCGAACTCAGGGAGGAAGAGGTCAAAGATATCCCTCTCAAGCAACCCTGCAACCACAAAGCAAGAAGTCTCTTGTGTCCCCAACACACCTAATAGGTGCACTAGTTCGGCGAAGAGATAGTGAAATACAGGTGGTATGAATAAGTATGAGCGGTAGTAACGCAGCAAGAGTAACGCGATAGAAACAAGTAAACAAGCAGCGATAGCGATATTTAGGAACAAGGCCTAGGGATTACACTTTCACTAGTGGACACTCTCAACATTGATCGCATAATAAATAACTCTTTCTCATATGTGCTACATACACTCTTTTGTTGGATGACAAACACCAGTCGTTGTGTAGGGCTACAAGAGCACCTCAATGCCGGAGTTAACAAGCTCCACAACATTCGATGTTCATATTTAAATAACCTTAGAGCATAATAGATCATTGCAAAATAAACCAAGAACTAACATAGCGCACACACTGTCCACATTACACTATGAAAGAGGAATAGATCACATCAATACTATCATAATGATAATTAACTCCACAATCTACAAGAGATCATGATCATAGCCTACGACAAGAACCACACGGTGCACACACTAGTCACCTTTACACCATGCAGGAGGAATAGACTACTTTAATAACATCACATGAGTAGCACACAACTAGTAGCGATACAAAGCTCATCATATGGATCTCAATCATGTAAAGCAGCTCATGAGATCATTATATTGAAGTACATAGGAGAGAGATTAACCACATAGCTACCGGTACAGCCCCGAGCCTCGATGGAGAACTACTCCCTCCTCATGGGAGACAGCAGCGTTGATGGAGATGGCGGTGGTGTCGATGGAGGAGCCTTCCGGGGGCACTTCCCCGTCCCGGCGGCGTGCCGGAACGGAGACTCCTGTCCCCCAGATCTTGGCTTCGCGATGGCGGCGGCTCTGGAAGGTTTCTCGCACCGTGGCTTTTCCGTATCGAGGTTTTAGGTCTGGGACCTTTATATAGGCGAAGAGGCGGCGTCAGAAGGTCAACGGGGCGACGACACCATAAGGCGGCGCGGCCAGGGCCTGGGCCGCGCCGGCCTATCATCTGGGGCCTGTGTGGCCCCCCTCTGGCGACTCTCGGGTGTTCTGGATGCTTCCGGGCAAAATAGGAACCTGGGCGTTGATTTCGTCCAATTCCGAGAATATTTCGTTACTAGGATTTCTGAAACCAAAAACAGCAGAAAACAGCAACTGGCCTTTCGGCATCTCGTCAACAGGTTAGTTCCAGAAAACGCATAAATATGACATAAAATGTGCATATAACATGTAGATATCATCAATAATGTGCCATGGAACATAAGAAATTATCGATACGTCGGAGACATATCAGCATCCCCAAGCTTAGTTTCTGCTCGTCCCGAGCAGGTAAACGATAACAAAGATAATTTCTGGAGTGACATGCCATCATAAACTTGATCATACTATTGTAAGCATATGTAATGAATGCAGCGATCAAAACAATGGTAATGACATGAGTAAACAACTGAATCATAAAGAAAAGACTTTTCATGGATAGTACTTTCAAGACAAGCATCAATAAGTCATGCATAAGAGTTAACTCATAAAGCAATAAATCAAAGTAAAGGTATTGAAGCAACACAAAGGAAGATTAAGTTTCAGCGGTTGCTTTCAACTTATAACATGTATATCTCATGGATAATTGTCAACATAGAGTAATATAACAAGTGCAATATGCAAGTATGTAGGAATCAATGCACAGTTCACACAAGTGTTTGCTTCTTGAGGTGGAGAGAGATAGGTGAACTGACTCAACATAAACGTAAAAGAAAGGCCTTCAAAGAGGAAAGCATCGATTGCTATATTTGTGCTAGAGCTTTTATTTTGAAAACATGAAACAATTTTGTCAACGGTAGTAATAAAGCATATGTATTATGTAAGTTATATCTTACAAGTTGCAAGCCTCATGCATAGTATACTAATAGTGCCCGCACCTTGTCCTAATTAACTTGGACTACCGGGATCATCGCAATACACATGTTTTAACCAAGTGTCACAAAGGGGTACCTCCATGCCACCTGTACAAAGGTCTAAGGAGAAAGCTCGCATTTTGGATTTCTCGCTTTTGATTATTCTCAACTTAGACATCCATACCGGGACAACATGGACAACAGATAATGGACTCCTCTTTAATGCATAAGCATGTGGCAACAATTAGTGTTCTCATATGAGATTGAGGATATATGTACAAAACTGAAACTTCCACCATGATTCATGGCTTTAGTTAGCGGCCCAATGTTCTTCTCTAACAATATGCATGCTCTAACCATTAAAGTGGTAGATCTCCCTTACTTCGGACAAGACGGACATGCATAGCAACTCACATGATATTCAACAAAGAGTAGTTGATGGCGTCCCCAGAAAACATGGTTATCGCACAACAAGCAACTTAATAAGAGATAAAGTGCATAAGTACATATTCAATACCACAATAGTTTTTAAGCTATTTGTCCCATGAGCTATATATTGAAAAGGCGAATGATGGAAATTTTAAAGGTAGCACTCAAGCAATTTACTTTGGAATGGCGGAGAAATACCATGTAGTAGGTAGGTATGGTGGACACAAATGGCATAGTGGTTGGCTCAAGGATTTTGGATGCATGAGAAGTATTCCCTCTCGATACAAGGTTTAGGCTAGCAAGGTTATTTGAAACAAACACAAGGATGAACCGGTGCAGCAAAACTCACATAAAATACATATTGTAAACATTATAAGACTCTACACCGTCTTCCTTGTTGTTCAAACTCAATACTAGAAATTATCTAGACTTTAGAGAGACCAATTATGCAAACCAAATTTTAGCAAGCTCTATGTATTTCTTCATTAATAGGTGCAAAGTATATGATGCAAGAGCTTAAACATGAGCACAACAATTGCCAAGTATCAAATTATCCAAGACATTATAGCAATTACTACATGTAGCATTTTCCGTATCCAACCATATAACAATTAACGAAGCAGTTTCAACCTTCGCCATGAACATTAAAAGCTAAGAACACATGTGTTCATACGAACCAGCGGAGCGTGTCTCTCTCCCATACAAGCATGTATTTATTCAGAGAATGAAAATAACAAAACAAAAATAAAAGCACAAAGACGCTCCAAGTAAAGTACATAAGATGTGACCGAATAAAAATATAGTTTCAAGAGAAGGAACCTGATAATTTGTCGATGAAGAAGGGGATGCCTTGGGCATCCCCAAGCTTAGATGCTTGAGTCTTCTTGAAATATGCAGGGATGAACCACCGGGGCATCCCCAAGCTTAGAGCTTTCACTCTTCTTGATCATAGTATATCATCCTCCTCTCTTGACCCTTGAAAACTTCCTCCACACCAAACTCGAAACAACTCATTAGAAGGTTAGTGCATAATCAAAAATTCACATGTTCAGAGGTGACACAATCATTCTTAACACTTCTGGACATTGCTCAAAGCTACTGGAAGGTAATGGAACAAAGAAATCCACCCAACACAGCGAAAGAAGCAATGCGAAATAAAAGGCAGAATCTGTCAAAACAGAACAGTCCGTAAAGACGGATTTTATTGAGGCACCAGACTTGCTGAAATGAAAATTCCCAAATTGAATGAAAGTTGCGTACATATCTGAGGATCACGCACGTAAATTGGAATAATTTTCTGAGCTACCTACAGAGAGGCAGACCGGAATTCGTGACAGCAAAGAAATCTGTTACTGCGCAGCAATCCAAATCTAGTATTCACTTTACTATCAAAGACTTTACTTGGCACAACAATGCAACAAAACTAAGATAAGGAGAGGTTGCTACAATAGTAACAACTTCCAAGACACAAATATAAAATAGAGGTACTGTAGCAAAATAAACACATGGGTTATCTCCCAAGAAGTTCTTTCTTTATAGCCATTAAGATGGACTCAGCAGTTTTAATGATGCACTCGCAAGAAATAGTAATTGAAGCAAAAGAGAGCATCAAGAGGCAAATTCAAAACACATTTAGTCTAACATTCTTCCTATGCATAGGAATCTTGTAAATAAACAAGTTCATGAAGAGCAAAGTGGCAAGCATAGGAAGATAAAACAAGTGTAGCTTCAAAAATTTCAGCACATAGAGAGGCATTTTAGTAACATGAAAATTTCTACAACCATATTTTCCTCTCTCATAATAACTTTCAGTAGCAACAAGAGCAAACTCAACAATATAACTATCACATAAAGCATTCTTATCATGAGTCTCATGCATAAAATTATTACTCTCCACATAAGCATAATCAATTTTATTAGTTGTAGTGGGAGCAAATTCAACAAAGTAGCTATCATTATTATTCTCATCATCAAATATAGGAGGCATATTGTAATCATAATCAAATTTATCCTCCATAATAGGCGGTACTAAAAGACTACTATCATTATAATCATCATAAATAGGAGGCAAAGTATCATCAAAGTAAATTTTCTCCTCAATGCTTGGGGGACTAAAAATATCATGCTCATCAAAACCAGCTTCCCCAAGCTTAGAATTTTCCATATCATTAGCAACAATGGTATTCAAAGTATTCATGCTAATATGTTCCATGGGTTTTTTAATTTTCGGATCAAACCATCCATGTCTTAAATCAGGAAATAGAATAAGAAGCTCATTGTTGTTCATTATGCCAAACTAGTGTAAACAAGAAACAAAAAGATGCAATTGCAGGATCTAAAGGAAATAGCTTCGAGTACTTACAACGGCGAAAATAGCTTAGTAGCCGAGATCCGGAGTGTGAGTACCTTTTACCTTTCCTCCCCGGCAACGGCGCCGAGAAAATAGCTTGATGTCTACGGGAGCTTCTATTCTTGTAGACAGTGTTGGGCCTCCAAGAGCGAGAGGTTTGTAGAACAGCAGCAAGTTTCCCTTAAGTGGATCACCCAAGGTTTATCGAACTCGGGGAGGAAGAGGTCAAAGATATCCCTCTCAAGCAACCCTGCAACCACAAAGCAAGAAGTCTCTTGTGTCCCCAACACACCTAATAGGTGCACTAGTTCGGCGAAGAGATAGTGAAATACAGGTGGTATGAATAAGTATGAGCAGTAGTAACGCAGCAGTAGTAACGCAGTAAAACAGTAAACAAGCAACGATAGCAGTATTTAGGAACAAGGCCTAGGGATTACACTTTCACTAGTGGACACTCTCAACATTGATCGCATAATAAATGTGCTACATACACTCTTTTGTTGGATGACAAACACCAGTCGTTGTGTAGGGCTACAAGAGCACCTCAATGCCGGAGTTAACAAGCTCCACAACATTCGATGTTCATATTTAAATAACCTTAGAGCATAATAGATCATTGCAAAATAAACCAAGAACTAACATAGCGCACACACTGTCCACATTACACTATGAAAGATGAATAGATCACATCAATACTATCATAATGATAATTAACTCCACAATCTACAAGAGATCATGATCATAGCCTACGACAAGAACCACACGGTGCACACACTAGTCACCTTTACACCATGCAGGGAGGAATAGACTACTTTAATAACATCACATGAGTAGCACACAACTAGTAGCGATACAAAGCTCATCATATGGATCTCAATCATGTAAAGCAGCTCATGAGATCATTGTATTGAAGTACATAGGAGAGAGATTAACCACATAGCTACCGGTACGGCCCCGAGCCTCGATGGAGAACTACTCCCTCCTCATGGGAGACAGCGAGCGTTGATGGAGATGGCGGTGGTGTCGATGGAGGAGCCTTCCGGGGGCACTTCCCCGTCCCGGCGGCGTGCCGGAACGGAGACTCCTGCCCCCAGATCTTGGCTTCGCGATGGCGGCGGCTCTGGAAGGTTTCTCGTACCGTGGCTTTTCCGTATCGAGGTTTTAGGTCTGGGACCTTTATATAGGCAAAGAGGCGGCGTCAGAAGGTCAACGGGGCGACGACACCATAAGGCGGCGCGGCCAGGGCCTGGGCCGCGCCGGCCTATCATCTGGGGCCTATGTGGCCCCCCTCTGGCGACTCTCGGGTGTTCTGGATGCTTCCGGGCAAAATAGGAACCTGGGCGTTGGTTTCGTCCAATTCCGAGAATATTTCGTTACTAGGATTTCTGAAACCAAAAACAGCAGAAAACAGCAACTGGCCTTTCGGCATCTTGTCAATAGGTTAGTTCCAGAAAACGCATAAATATGACATAAAATGTGCATATAACATGTAGATATCATCAATAATGTGGCATGGAACATAAGAAATTATCGATACGTCGGAGACGTAGCATCCCCCAGCCCCTCTGCTTTTATGCTGCCAAGGGTCCCTTTCAAACTCTCTTCCAAAACAGAGTGCACAAACTGGGGTGCTTACCTTCGACGCCACATGAAAAATAAAGGCCCTGTAACAGAGAAAGAACACACGGCCTTCTTAATTTCTGGTTGGAACACTTCATATTCTGTGGCCCTTCACTTGCTCCGACCAAGAATTATCTTCCCTTGGCCTATGAACTTGCCAGAGGCACCCAGCTTGGCATCGGCAAACTGTTCCTTGGAGAGGTCTATCGATATCTCCAACTAATGTCCGTCAAATTATCTTCCCAAAAAGCAGTCAAAACAGGAGGTCCCTGGTGGTTTATTCAGCTATGGGCTCAGCTATATTTCCAGAACCATATCCCAAACTTCCCACTTTTGGCCACTTGCACCTTTCCAGATGCTAATGGGAAGCAGATCCGATGCACTAGCTACGGCCAAGCCTTGTATAGCCTTCCAGGTAGTAAACTGATCCCCAAGGAAGCATCAAAGTGGTTCAGACATTTTCTTCCAAGGCCTGGACAATCCTCTCTTCTTTCCTTACACGGAATCGAAAATTTTGAAAACCCGGTCTCCTTCAGGCTAGACAGCTTTGCCGATGACACCGAGCACCCGGCAATTGTATTCCACCATGATCCGTCCCTGCTTCCTTCCAGTTGGCATGAGCACATCAAACAGAATAATCAAACCTGGTTATGAGTCCTATCAGCCGGTCGTAGCAGCCCGGCAGTTTGGTCTTGGGCAGGTGTCTCCCCACTTCTTCCTCCACCACTTAACAGAGAGCAGAGATGACTTGCCCGATCTCCTCACTGGTCAGAGGTGTTACTCTTTCTTTGATGCTCTAGCCATCCCAGTCCCTAACAACCTCTCTTTCACCTCGTCAACCGATGGTTTTGAGACCTGGTGATCAATGTGGAAAACTCATGCCTTCAGGAGAGCTCTGGGACCGTTACTGAAACAACTCGATGCTGAATATAATATCCCCGCAGAACAGGTACTACCACTCGCAAATTTTCTTGAAGTGGCTTACAATGATTTTTATAACCTTGCTTTGTCTCCTTGCAGCAACAAGATGGTCCAGAACCTACACATGATGACGGCTCCCCCTTTGAATTCATCCCACCGGCTCCTGTGGTCCTCTTCTGCAAAAGCTCGCCACCCTTGAAAAAGGTCGTGATGCGGAGCCGGCCGATTTCACCAAAATCGGCTTCCAAGAGCAAAGTATCTTCCGGGCCAGCTACCCCCGAGCCCCAACCAAGGCGAGAACGACGGTGAGGAATGTAGCCGCCGAGAAAACTTTGAAGCGCCGGAGCCCTTCTCCGGATCAAGAGAGCTTGCATGTACGTTGATCCATGCCTTGACTGATTTCATCTATCCTTATGGGCTTCGCAAACATGCTTGTGCTTACTAACTCTTTTTTTATAGGCCTCCACCGAAGACAACTCCAGCGAGGAAACACAATCCAATCGAGGGGATTCGAGCTCGGGCAACTCGGGAAAATCACCACGCGAGCCAGCCGGATTTGCCACCATCGGCTTCCGGGAAAAGGCCAGTTCCTGAACCTGTTGCCCCCCAAGCTCCAATCAAAGCGGGGCAGGGCGTGAGCACCAAGAGGACTCGAAAGGAACCGCAAGCCCCTTCATCAAACCAAGAGGCTTCAAATGTAATTACCCTCCATACTCTCCCCAGCTCATCTTTCATGCTAATCCATTGCTGCTCACATCGGCTAACCACCTCCTTTGCAGACTGATGACACTTCTAGTGGGGGAGTCGAGGAAGTACAGATGCCCTCCGCAAACCTGGATCCAGTAATCCCTAAAGGTGCCGTTGACAAGGTCGCCAATTTGGCCAAGCCCCCAGCAGAAACACAAGAGCCGATTACCTCATCATCGGCTGTCCCCTGGTCTCAGGAGAGGTATACTCCTTTCGTTTGGCTTACCCTTCCCCTTTGCTGCATACTGACGCTGTTTCTGTTTGTTAGGGTTGTGACCTCTCGGGCTTGCTAACGTTCGACCCTGAATCCATCGAACCAGCTCCTTCTACGGCATGCGATGAACCACGACCCAGCGCTGTCCTACGTCAATTCCAGCGTCTCAAAGCCTTGCTTTCCTCCCCGATCGAGGCGTTGGTCGAAGACCCCGAGGAAGTAAAGGGCGTTCTTGAAGAAATACAACACCATCTCCCGGTAACGTTGCAGGTGAAACTTTGGCCAGTTGTGACTCTGTCTGTCTACGGGTCAAGGGTGAAGTTAGCTCGTCAGAGAATCGATCTACGCCATGCCCAACTTCCGTTGAAAGCCGACATTGCAGACAAATGTCAGCGGCTCAATGAGAAAAAGGCGGCCTTAGATGCCAAAACTGACACCTCTGTCAACACCGCCGAACTTGAGACCTTGCGAAAGGAATTGGAGGACCTTGAAGAGAGGGTCCGGGCAACCAAACAGCTTATTTACGATAAGGAAGCTCTTATTGCCCGCTCCCAAGAGGAAGTAGAAGGCCTCAAAGCTCAACTGAAAACTGATCTGGCAGAAATACGTGCCCTGAACAAACGGCTAGTGACGGGCGAGGACGAAGATGACGAGGCCGAGATCGCCGAGGTGGATCGTGTCCGTGCTGACGCCCTCCGTGCCTTCGAGGCATTCCTTCAGTAGAGTCTATCCATGTAACCTGATACCTGCTCGTAACAGTTTGTACCTCTAGAGTCGATGGCTGCGCATCGACTTTTTAGTCTAAAGTCGATGTCTGTGCATCGGCTGTGCTTTGCGTCGTGTTGCTTTGTATATTTTTTATTTTTTTACTGGCCGATTTCATGCATCGGCCCCCATATTTCACTGTCCATCATCCCACATACTTGGGAAATATTTCTTGAGATGCTGACCATTGACAGCCACTGGGAACTTCACACCGCTCAGCTCCTCGAGCATGTATGCATTACCCTTTAAAACTTGGTCGACCCTGTACGGCCCGTGCCAATTTGGAGACCATTTACCATACGTTGCATCCTTAGTCCCTAATGGCAATACAGCTTCCCATACCAGATCACCAACGTGGAACTCCTTTGGTCTCACCTTCTTATTATATGCGCGAGCTACCTTGGCTTTGTTCTCTTTAATTTTCTCAAGCGACCACAGTCTAAGTTCCGTTAGATCCTCAATGCTATTACTCATCAGGGCTGCATATTCTTCAGTTGTTAAATCATTCTGAAACGTAATACGTCTTGACCCAGCCGTGATTTCCCAGGGCAATGCGGCTTCTTGTCCGTAGACCAGATGGTATGGCGAGGTTTTTATCGCTCCATGACATGACATGCGATAAGCCCACAAAGCCTCTGACAATACCTCGTGCCAACGTCTAGGGTGCTCGTCGAGTTTCCTCTTAATCAGCTTGATAAGGCTCTGGTTGGACGCTTCAGCTTGCCCATTTGCTTGAGCATAGTATGGAGATGATCGGATCAACTTAATTCCCATGTCCTCGCAGAACTTTCTAAACTCGTGAGAAACGAAGACCGAACCTCCATCGGTCGTGATAGTCTGGGGAATCCCGAATCTATGAATGACATGTTCTTTCACAAAATTGATAACATCTTTCGATGCCACTAACTTCATAGGGACGGCCTCCACCCATTTAGTGAAATAATATGTAATGGCCAAAATCCACATATGGCCTTTGCTCGATGGAGGATTGATTTTGCCGATCATATCCATGCCCCAACCTCAAAATGGCTAAGGCTTGATGATGGGGTTCATTGCTGATGCGGGTACCGTCTGAATTTTCCCAAACTTCTGACACGCTTGACACCCTTTATAGTACTTAAAACAATCCTCAAGCATGGTGGGCCAATAAAACCCAGATCGCCTGATCAACCATTTCATCTTATGAGCCGATTGGTGAGTTCCACGAGCGCCTTCGTGTACCTCGTGTAAGAGCCGATTTGACTCGGCTGGTCCCAGACATCTGAGAAGTAACCCTTCCAAAGTCCTGTAGAACATGTCATACCCAATAAGGACATACTTCATGGCCTTGTACCTTATCCGTTTAGGTGCCCCCCGAGCCGAATCTTTCAAGTAATTGAAGATATCGGCTCTCCAGTCATCCGATTCCAGGAACTGTACCTGAACATTGGCTCCACCTGCTACATCCTTGTAGCCTGACGCCATCTGTGCGAGATCGTTCGCCTCGGTATTTTGCGACCTCGGGATCCAATTGAAGTTTATGTACGTAAATTGTGCCATCAGCTCACGGCATTGCATCCATAATGGGAAGAGCGACTCGCTCTCACATTTGTATTCCTCCGTGAGTTGGGAAATCACCAATTTTGAGTCTCCAAAAAGTTCCACTGCTTCTGCCCCGGCTTCCATAAGCAACTCCATTCCCTTGCGTATTGCTTCATACTCAGCGACATTGTTGGTGCAAGGGGTAGGTAGCCTGATGGAGAAGGAATATGTTGCCCCCTCGGGCGACACGAGTAGAATGCCGATGCCGCAACCATCATCACAAGCCGATCCATCGAAAAACATGGCCCATGCACGCACAGACAGTGCTGCTATATCAGTGTTGATTCGTTCAGCAATAAGATCGGCCAACGCCTGTCCCTTGACTGCTTTCGCAGGCTGATACCGGATATCAAATTCCGATAATGCAAACATCCACTTACCGAGTCGGCCTTTCAACACGGGAGCCGACGAGCATATGTTTGATGACATCTGATTTGCATATGATGACAATTTCCGCTGACAGCAAGATGTGACGAAGCTTGGTGCAGGTAAAAAATAGGCAGAGGCACAACTTCTCGATCTCACGGTACCTAGTCTCTGCATCCAACATCCTTCTGCTGATGTAGAAAGCGACTCTCTCCGAGACCATCATAAACTTGCACCACCACTGAGGCGATGGAAGTGTTAGCTACTGACAAGTAAATATAGAATGGTCTGTCTTGCTGGGACGGAACCAACACAAGTGGCTTCGTTAGATACTCTTTAATCTCGTCAAACGCTCGTTGTTGCTCGCCTCCGACGAAACTCCTCATCAGATTTAATTTTTACCAATCCCATGAACGGCTCGATTCGCCACGACAGATTGGAGATGAACCTTCGACGAAGTTGATTTTGCCGATGAGACACTCGGAGTTCCTTCTTCGTGGTAGGTGGCTTCATTGTTCGCATCGCCTTCGACTTTTCGAGGCCGATCTCAATTCCGCGTTCATGAACCAAGAAACCCAAGAATTGACCGGCCGTTACACCAAAAGCACACTTCTTTGGATTCATTCTTAGCCCGAATTTTCTAGTTCGGTCCAGGATGCGTCGCAAATCCTCCAAGTGTCCTTCTATCGAAACGAGACTTGACTACCACGTCATCAATGTAAATCTCCACCAACTTGCCGATCGGATCATGAAAGATGTAATTCATGGCTCTTTGGTATGTTGCGCCGGCATTTTTCGGTCCAAATGTCATGACTACATATTCAAACAAACCCACCGAACCTGGTACTCTGAATGCAGTCTTGTGTATATCTTCTGGAGCCATAAAAATTTGGTTGTAACCGGCATTGCCATCCATGAAACTTAAAACCTTATGACCAGCAGCTGCATTGATCAATGTCTCTCGCTACCGGCATTGGATACTCATCCTTTGGAGTGGCTCTATTGAGATCCCGAAAATCTATGGCGACGCGCCATCGACCGTCCTTTTTCTCTACGAGTACGATACTAGAAATCCACTCAGCATACTCGCATGGCTCGATGAACCCGGCGTTCAACATTTTCTCGATCTCTTTCTTGACTTCTTCTAAAATTTCGGCCTTCATCGTCGTGCTCGGCTGCTGGAACGGCCGAAATCCTTTCTTAAGAGGGAGCCGATGCTCAATGATGCTCCTGTCTAACCCGGGCATCTCTGTGTAATCCCAGGCAAAGCAATCTGGGTATTCTTTCAACAAAGCTATCATCAGGCCCCTCAGATGCGGATCTAACTTTTGCTGATAAATGTTGGTCGTGGCTTATCCCCAGGGACCAATGTCAATCTCTTCTAGCTCATCGGCCGATGTAAATCCATATCCTAGCTTTCAGTCGCTCGCTAGATCGATGCTGAACACAGGCAAAACGTATGGTGAGGATAATTTGGGCCGATTGCTGGAATCGGCCCCCTTTTCGATTGCATTGCTCAATGAAGGTTTACAACTTATTTGTGTTCTACTACGGAAGGGAGTCTCCCTACTACGACTACGTGACATGCTTAAGGTGAGATCATTGCTTTTTATTTTTTGGGGCCGATCGCAGGGATCGGCCTTGCCACGTACGTCCATTGACTTTGCTCTTGCTACTCTGTCAGGCCGATGGATAAGACCAGCCTCACCCCATTTTTTGTAGCTTCGATGCGCTCACAGCCGTCCAAGCCGACTCCGGAGATCGGCTCTTGGTCTTCTGCGTCCCAAATATTCATGCCGGCTATTGAGATCTCGATCGAGTCATCCGCATGAACGACCTTCACTTCATCTCCATCCCACTGTATCAGGCATTGGTGCATTGTGGATGGAATGCAGCAGTTGGCGTGAATCCAATCCCTCCCTAGCAGGACAGCGTAGGTGCTTTTGCTGTCGATGATGAAGAATGATGTAGGGATGGTTTTTCGGCCAACGGTTAGATCCACGTTCAGAACGCCTTGCATTTCTGATGCTTGGCCGTTGAAGTCGCTTAGTGTGACGTTGGTTTTGATCAGATCTGCGTTAGAGCGTCCCAAACGCCGTAGCATGGAGTATGGCATTATATTGACTGCCGCTCCCGTGTCAACCAACATCTTGCTGGCAGGCTGCCCGTTGATATAACCTCTCAGGTACAGGGCCTTCAAATGTTTGTAGCTCTTCTCTCGTGGCTTTTGAAAGATAACTGGTCGTGGGGGCAAGTCAAACTGTGCTACCGGCACTTCTTCGGTTCTTGGAGCACAAAACTCCGACGGAAGTATGAACACCATATTTGTGCCAGCCGATGCCTTCGCATCGGCTTTTATTTGTTTGGGGCACCATTCTTTCTTCTGTGGACGAATCGCCGTCTCCAAAGTTTGCTGAATTTTCACGGCCAGATCGGGCCGCGCTTTCCTCAACGTGTGCAGGTATTGCGCCTCGGCTTCCTCCAAGCTACGTAGCAGCTGAACCCTACGCTTTTGGGAGTGACTGAGTCCATCAGGGCACCACCTTGGCCGGTGGTATCTATCTTCTTCTTCATCTTCTGACTCCTCGAAATCTTCCACTCGAGATGACTCAGCTCGTCTGTTCTGAGATGGGAGAGGCCCTAGACGCTTGAACACTGAAACCTCACCTGTGTCCTCCTTCTGCTGTCTACATTCCGGGCAGTTGTCGATTGTAGGCAATCGGCTCATTCCTGAATCCAAGCAGTGCTTAAAGAAAGGACAATCCCGAGTGTACTGTCCATGTCTTCCTGCTCTCTTGACTTCCCCTTAGCGCGGTGCTCATATCCTTCGTCGTCTCTATCATACCGACGATATTTTCCGTTGTCGACATCAGACCGACGATATCTTTCGTCATCTATGTCGTACCGCCGGCGTCGGTCGTACTGACGCTCATATTTGTTAAGGAGATGCGCGGAGAGCGGTCGTTGATACCGCACGTTTCTCACTTGTTCCTCGGTGATGTACCGTCTGTCATCATATCGGGGCCGGTCGCGTGGGCCAGCCTCCTCCTTTTCCTTGCCACGGGAGTGACCGATTTCTTCTTTATCCCTGCCATGGTGGTATACAGGCCCTGCCATGTTAACATCGAATGAGAAATCTAGGCGACGCCTCGTGGAGTGATCGTGTTCCACCATGTTGACGCCAGGAAATGGTTGCGTGTCCACTTTCATGGCAAACTGACCAAGGATCAAACGGCCTTGTTCTATCGCCGTTTGGATCTGCCGACGCAACTCTTTGCAGTCATTGGTGATATGGGTGAACGAGTGATGCCACTTGCAATACGGTCTCCCGTTCATTTCTTGCGCCGTAGGGATTTTATGGCCTTCGGGTAACTTCAGCTGTTTTTCCTTAAGCAATAAATCGAATATCTCGCTCGGCTTTGCTTACATCGAAGTCAAACCCTTTTGCAGGCCCTTGTTGTTTCACCCATTTGCGGGACACGGGATCTGCCCCCGAGCCCATTCAGCCACGGCTACTTCCCGGTCTTCTCGCGAGTCCCCAACTTCTTCGTCTCGACCAGGCCTATCGGGCGTTTGAACTTTTCTTGGTACAATTCTGGGTGGCGCTGCTCATACAATGTTAATTTCTGGGCCATGTGCGCTAGTGAATTGTATTCCACTTGGAAAGCCAGATCCTTGATCGGCGCCGCGAGGCCCAACACTGCCAGATCGACTGCTTCTTTCTCAGTTAAACGAGCCGAATAACATCGGTTCTTGACAGTCCTGAAATGCTGAATGTATTCCGACACCGTTTCTCCCCGCTTCGCCGCACTGCGCCGGATCGGCAATGCCGACCTCGGTAGCTTCGAGTGATATTGAACATGAAACTGCTCTTCCGAGTTGCTTCCACGTCCGGACTGAATCCGGTGGCAACGAGGTGTACCACCCAAAGCTGGTCCTGTGAGAGATTGCGCAAAAAACCTTACACGTAACGGGTCTGATGCTGAAATCATGCCCAACTGTGCCAAATATCGGCTCACATGCTCAATTGAGCTAGACCCTTCAGATCCATTGAACTTTGAGAACTCAGGGAGCCGATACTTGGGCGGCAGCGGAATCAAATCATATTCGTTGGGGTACGGCTTGGAATAGCCGATCGTTCTCCTCTTTGGCAGGATGCCGAACTGGTCTCTCAAGATTGTACCGATTTGTTCCACGGTATGAGCTGCGGGGCTGAGCTTTCATGACTCGTTCCGGTGGCATATTTAGCTAGCCACGCCTGTTTATCGGCGTCCACTCCAGAAATCCCTCCTGCTGCAATCTGGTTCGTGCGCGCCAAGTTATTGCAGTCCGGCACGTATGTGCACACGTATCCATGTGGGATTTCTTTAGGCGGCTCATACAGGAATTGGTAATCGCCAGGATCTTCTCCAATCTTATAGACGACGTATGCCGGTGAACCCTGTGGCTCTGGAGCTGCAAGCGTGAATGGCAGCTGCGGTCTGGTCTGGAACGGTATTTCTCCCTGGTGAGTCCCTAGGGCAGGCCCTGATGGAGAGTGCTGATGCTTCATGATTTCCTGAACCACGCGAACCGCAATGCGCTCGAAAGCGTTCACCAGGCTCTCAGAATGATGGTGTAGAGAATGAGCCACCATGTAATTAACTTCCTGGCGCAGAGCTCTGGTGCGTTCCTCTGAAGGGACATACAGATCTACTGCATCGAGAACGCCTTCGATTGAGAACCCTTTCCACCTAATGCCATGTTTACGGGTCCTCTCGAAAGAGCCGATGAGATCGGCTTCGAAGACAGCTTTAATATCATCATATTTCTTCTTGTGCTCCTCAGGCAGATCTTCGTACGTGATTGGTCCGTCCGCCATCTCAGCTGCAGATGTTGACGCAGTTGCTGTAGAAGGTCCCACCGGGCGTGCCAGAATGTGTTGCCTGCCAAAACCCACCGGCGAGCAGCGACGAACAACATGAAGAGCCGGGAGGCTCCCAGAACTGCTGGTGGGCCCTGGTCCCTCGGGCGACGGCCCGCAAAATCCGGCACACGTCCTGGCTATTGCGAGGGCGTGCCACCTGACCTATACCTGGTCAGGAAGGTGATGGATTGATTCAATTAGTTTCCTGCATGGCAGACACGTAAACATTAAATCTGAGCCTCGATCGGCTCTCAGGTTACCCTGTGAATCGGCTCAAAGAGCCGATTGACCCATGGTTCATATTGGATCAACGATAACATGGGGATCCTGCTTTATCAACACCAAGTTAAATCGATCTACGACAGTCTAGGGCTTTCACCGCATAATTGGAACATCCTACGCGTAGTTGAGCCTGGCAGATACGAAAGATAACAGAAAACTAGTCCTAGAAGAGGCCTAAAAACCAACATAGAGTCGATTCCCGGAACAACCCCTCTTGGATCGGCAAACCATACCTTACGCACTATTGGATCGTTCAACCCGTTTGCAAGGCCTAACCATGCGGATATCAAACTAATCCTTGGAGAACAAGGAACAACCATAACAGATCAGATCTACTAAATAAAGACCAAGCAAGATGCTGCCCTTACACCTAAGATAGGTGCAAAGGCAGCTAGATATTTAGGGGCAGCATAACTAAGCAAACATATCAGAAAAGTATCGATGTTAGCCCCAAAAAATCTATGATAACGGTATTACTCGCCATCAACAAGGCTTCAGTACGAGCAACACAAAACAACGAATAAACTAATACTGCCCAGATCGCAAGATGCGATCTGGGCAGCATGACGCTTACCCGGAAGAAACCCTCGAAACAATGGGTGGCGATGCGCCTAGATTGTGTTTGTTGTGAACGTGCTCGTCCTCCTTTCTCAATAACCCTAGGTACATATTTATAGTCCATAGACTTTCTATCTTTGGAATAAACCTAACTGTGTACGAACCAAACTCTATCTCTTAATTCTAAACTGAAACGTGATCTACCATAATATACAGATATACGGGCAATCTAGCCCAAACTCTCGCACGAGGCCGATTCAGAAACACTTTATGTGCATATCCTCTAAGCCCATCTCCTAATTTGGCTAAAATCCGGCGATAACACATGCCCCCTGGTTTTGGCAATAATAATTCCAAAACCACTCTGTTTTCCTTCATCGGGTTACGCGTTGCAGAGCAAAACCGCTACAGTACCCTTCCATCATGATGCCTTGTCTTCTCAACTTCTCCGTACTGCACGATTTGACAGTTTTGGCACCGCATCCTCGAAAACCACCACAGCATTGAATCATCTTCCACTGTATCCCCTTCATTTAACCTCATCCGAGCAGTGTGCCTCCTCATCCTCTTGTTCTGCATTAGCAATCGAAACTCCCCTCCTCTGCAACCATGGACTCCTCCTCTGCCTCCTGCTCTTCGGGTCTCTCCTCCCAATCCTCCTCCTCCCGTGAGCCGACGCCGGAGTACGACCCGATAGTGGCGTACGAGGCCCTCGCCCCACTGTGGTGGGACGAGGCGGATTGGGATTTCGCTGTCAGGTCAGAGGATGATGAATCCTTGACCGACGGGGAGGATAACTTCCAGTTCCTCGTGGACGGGGAGTTGGAGGAAGAGAGCGACGACGACGCTTTCTCCTGGGGCGAGGACATCTCCTCCGACGAAGAGGATGAAACGGAGGACGACACCTCCTCCGATGAATACCCGCCGGCGAAGCGCTTCCGCGCCTGGTCGGAGGACGACGACGACGACGAAGAAGAAGAAGCCCCTGCCGACGGCTTCAGCAGCAGCGACGAAGACATCGCCGGCAGCAACGCCGATGGCAGTGAGGACGGCGACGACGAGGGCATCGATGGCAGCGACGGCGCCGGCCCCTAGATTAGGGACTACTAGAATAGGGCTAGTAGTAGTACATTAGGTAGCAGATCTCCCTTTTGTGAGCAATCGGCTCTTATTGTAAAAACCCCTTTTAATCAATGAAGAATGCTTCTATGTCTGATTTTTCCGATTGTCAAAGTAGGTCAACGCACAAAGAGCCGATAGCAACGCATCGGTCTTTTACCATAAAACGCCAGTAAGGCCAGACTCAGTTACCTATTTAGACAGGTCCAAGCGGACATTCCCCAAATTCAAACGGTAACCTGTGACCCTCGTCTAAAGGATCAAACTCAGATCTCCAATTGCCCATCGAACAGATTCAACTCGCGGCAACGTGAATCCCAGATCCCCAACCGCGCAGATTCATCTCCGCCAGCGAATCAGATGGTGGAATCGTCCAATGCCAACGCAACGGTCTCTGGCCTGAAGGTAATCTTTAACTGCCCCTCGCCATCCGAGGCAGGGATTTGGCCATAGGTGGATTTGGTCGGAAGTGCAGGCAGGGAGAACCGAGTAGCTGCAGCTGTGGTGAACAAACTCGTATGAGAAGATCAAAAGAGAGAGATGTTGGTTGTTGTTGGGCTTTGTGCTATGTTGTAGAGTGCCACGAGGAGCAAAGAGAAGTAGAAGTGAAGTTTGGCTTGCTGTGTTCGGTTGTTAATCAGAGGTGAGGTTAGTGTGCTGGAGAAGAATGGCAGAGAATCAAAGAATTAACAAGCTACTTGAGAAAATGACTCAATTCCTCAAGGAGATAGAGAAATTGAGACGATCGATGAGCGTGGAAATTCCAAAGCAAAGTGAAAAAACGATAGCCTTAGGAAATTTTGGAAATCACGCACAAACGGAAGAAGGTATCTCAAATCAGCCTCCTACATTAAAGAAACTTCTTATTCAAATTGGATTCTAGATTTGGGAGCATCCGCACATGTCACGGGTAAGTGGAGTGAGTTTGCATCATATTCTCCACATCCACCCATGCATAAAGAGACCATCCAAACAGCCGATGGAACTTATCAACCTGTCAAAGGGGTCGGCACTGTGAAATACACTCTGTCAATTACATTGTCTTCGGTCTTATATGCTCCATCATTTCCGGTGAGTTTGTTGTCTATGAGCTCCTTGGTTGATGACATTAATTGTCGAATAATTACCGATCGGTACAATTCTATAATTGAGGAGAGAAAACTGGAAGGAGGCTTGGGATAAGTGTGATACATAAGGGACGGTGGTACTTGGATAGACGGTAAACCGATGATGAAGTGCGCATTGCTCTCACAGTTATCTCAAATGATGATGAGGCAAGGGTGATACTCCAACATTGTCGATTAGGCCATATGTCCTTTGATACTATGAGTAATATATTCCCCGAAGAAATAAAGAAGGTGAATAAAGAAAACCTTGTGTGTGATGCATGTGAGTTTGGAAAACATACAAGGACATCATACACGAGTCGTGGACTACGAAGCACGTCACCCTTTTTTATTGATTCACTCAGATGTTTGGACATCCCCTAGGGTCCGTGTTAGTGGAATGAAGTATTTTGTCACCTTCATTGATTGCTACTCCTGGATGACTTGGATATATCTCATGAAACATAAAAGTGAGCTGATTACATGCTTCAAGGACTTCCATGCATATGTCCAAAGTCATTTACGTGCCGCGTATTCATATTATCAGGACAGATAATGAGACGGAGTATGTGAACAATGATTTTGGCAATTTTCTTTCAGAAAAAGGAACACTTCATCAAACTTCGTGTCGTGATACTTCTCCACAAAATGGAGTAGCTGAATGAAAGAATCGTCATCTGCTGGAGGTTGCTCGGTCACTGATCTTTACGATGAATGTGCCTAAATTCTTATGAAGTGAAGTGGCTATGACTGCTACGTATCTCATCAACCGGATGCCATCAAGAGTGCTTGGGATGAAGACTCCATGTGAAATGATCTATGGCAGAAATGAGTTCATCGTTCCACCAAAGGTGGTTGGGTGCACATGCTTTGTTAGAGACCATAGACCTCAGTTGGAAAATTGGATCCACGTGTTGTGAAGTGCATTTTCATTGGATACCCATCTGGACAAAAAAAAAGCTATAAATGTTGGAGCCCTAGTGAACAGAGAACATTTGTGAGCATGGATATGACATTCAAAGAGTCTTGTGTGAGGCTAGACGAGAGGGGGAGAGTAAAGTGTTGAGCACAAAGGAAAATGAATCTACGAGAGTCGTGGTTGATTCGATCCCTTGTAATGTGAGTGAAGAGAGGTGGAGAAAGCCGAATGAGGAAGAATATTTGAAGGTGTATACAAGGAGACAACCTATCGATGAAGAGAGATGGAGAAAGACGAATGAGGAAAACAATTTGAATGTGTATACAAGAAGTCAATCACAACATGAGCAGCAAGCTCCATCAGCAGGTGACACACATGTGCAGGGGGGAGTGTCAACACCCAGTTTTTTAATTCCAGATGCATATTATGCCATACATCGCAATCCCAGGAATATTGTTTTTGCGAGACATAATATATTGATATCACAGAACATAATTCATTACAAACCATAATAGTCTTACATCAAGGGATCACATGATCCAGTCTTACAATAATAGTTGATCTAATGATCAATTACAAAACACACGACGGAAGAAACGTAGTAGCGGTCCATCTGTTCCACAGGCAACGCTTGACGTCAGGAGTAGTCCTAGTTATCATAGACGTCATGCTGTCCATCCTCCTGGTACTGGTTCTCCTCTTCATAGTCTGGCCATTTGAATAGCCAGGGACAAAGCCGTGAGTACTTTTAAAGTACTCGCAAACTATCACTAATAGAAGTACTAATATCTCTAATGGATTCTAAGCTCTAGGTTCATTTGCACAAAGCTAGTTTTATTTCATAAACACTTAGAAGTCAAAGACACTTTATTTGCCTAACTTAACTCAAGTGGGAACATTAGTGTCATTCCCACAACTCTGTTGTGATTCAAGTCAAAGTCTCATTTCAAGTTCAAGTCACAAGTCACCAGTCACATGTCACATTTTGAAAAGTTCTGATGACGGAACAGTATGGCCTTTCCAACTGTCCATGACCGCGGACGCGGCTATTCGAATAGTTTTACACTCTGCAGAGGTCGTACACTTGTGCCACAATAATTGCAATAATCCGTCAGGGGTAACTGGCCCTTATTTATCACACTCAGTGTGCGGACTACCAATCATAACCTTTCATTTACATACCCTAGTACAAGCACCTCTCCCTATGAGTTTGGCCTCCCAGCCATGGCAAACCGCCATCCTGGGAACTGCAAAGGGCTTGGGTTGGACATTCACCTCATTTCACGTCATTTCACTTTCAACGGAGGCAGCCTCGGCATAACCCCTATGACGCTTGTTCAGAGGGAACCCGTACTAACATACATAAGTTTCCAGTTAAGCCCTACCCAGATTCAGGTATTGTGGGGGTACTTAAAAATTGGAATGGTATCGCATCCGAACCCAACCATCAGTTTTTGTCAAAGAGTCACCTTGTCATTCAAAGATCACATTCACCTTCAAAACTTTCAATAGAATGAATCATCATTCCAAGGTTTTCAAAATCATTTGCTTCACAAGTTCCCATCTAGAGTGGTCAATTTTAGTTTAGCACTAGCAACTAATCATGAGGGGTGCTAACTAAGTTTTAACTCTCTAGGCTAAGTTTGAAGCTCTTGTAGTATTCTACCTCTAGACCAATATCAATTATAAGAAAAAGCTTTGGTAAACAAAGTAAATGATTGCAAGATAAAAACTTGGGTTTGGACAAAATTCTTAAACAAAAGAATATGGCAAGAGTATCTTGCAAAGGTATAGCTTGTAGTATGGGAGCTTGTATTGGTAATAGCTTGCCTTGAGTGGTATAGTGGTCAAAGTGTTCCTCTTCTTCTTCGTAGAAGACCTCCTCCTCCTCGTAGCCTTTGGTACTAGCGTCTATAAACGGATACGAGGTAACAATCACCAAGCAATACTTAAGTACTCTATTTATCACACAAGATGATCTAGCATCATCACAATCATCACCCAACTTAATACTAGGGTTTTCTTTATTTAGTGTTGGGAAAATAATTTCCTCTCATTGAAAATTACTAAGATTTAATTTCCTCAAATAACAAAGTATGAGATCATGTTGACCAAAGTCACCACTTCATCTTTATCCATTTGGGAAAATGATTTAAATGACATACTATATCTCATACAATTTAAATACTACTTTTGGACAAAGGATTTAATATTCTCAAGTAATTACATATGGGGTCATGAAGACTAAGGTCATCACCTCACATTGAATTACTTGTGAAAGTGATTTAAATGAGATGCTACATCTCATAGATTTCAAATACTAATTTTGAAATAATTTAAATGAGCTAGAAATGGCCACATAGCCACTATTTGAATCTAGCCCATGATCCTTTGAAACAACCATGTCATATTTTTGCATATTTATAAAGACAATATGAATGTGATTTTTGAGAGTTGGAAACGACTCAAAATGGATTATGGTTGATTTTTAATAAATGTTTGAATTTGGAAAAGTCACTGCCTTGTTGTTTTTGTTGCAATTTCTCTGTAATGAATCAAGGGCTGAGACTACTTGGGTTGGATAGGGAATTTCATAAGCTTTCCAAAAATATAAAATTCATGAATTTTGGCTCGGTAGGTTTTGTTCTATTGAATTTTGAATTGGGCACCAGTATTGAATTTGAATTAAAATGAAAATAACAAATTCAAATGGATGGGCTCGCACGGGAAACTGAAATGGGCCAGGGAGAGAGAGAGAGAGAAGCAGGCCGGCCCAGTAGCACGTCTCGCACGCACGGGCCGCCTGACAAAGGGACCCACTGTCAGCGTGTCTTAACCAGCCCGAAGCGGTACGCGCACCGCGACCGTAGGATTAAAACAAGATTGCACGATAGAGGGTCGTCGTCGTCTCCGACGAGACCCAACCCTAATGGTGGCGAGGCTAGGGGGTCGGTGGCTCACTGGAGGTCCGGCGAGGGTCGGGGTTGGCGGCGATCGACGTGGAAGACGATGGCGAGGCTCTTGGTACCGGCGGCTGCTCCTGGGACGGCTCCAATCGACGGCGAGCTTGCAGAGGTGCTGGCGGATCTCCGGTGAGGAATTGGTGGTCTACAGACTAAATTGAGAGGTGGCGCTACTCGAGGAGGCTCAGGGAGATGAGTGAAGGCGAATGGTGTGAAGAAACAGCAAGGGGGAGGCCTCCTTTTATAGGGTTGTCGAGGTGTTGCGGCTCACGGGCAGGTCATCGTCGTCGACGATGCTACATCAGCGGAGAGGCGTGGGCGAGGATGCGTCGTTGCTCAGTGTCGTCTGGCGGTCCTAGTGCGCGTCATGGCGTAGCAGGAGGTGGACGGGAGCGTGCGGGCGACGTCAGTGTCTGTCACGCGGCCGGCGGAAGTCGTCGACGGTGGCGTCAGCTACAGGACGCGCGCGGGGAAATGGAGATGTCTAGGAGGTTGCTGGCGTCGTGGTGGAGTGCGTGTGCGAGAGGAGAGGGCAAAGGGAGGTCAGCAGTGACGGGGCGACGACGTGCTCTGCAGTGCCCGTGGGCGTGTCCATGCGCGCGCTGGCGCGTCTGGCATCACGGGGCACGGGCTGGTCCGGGCTATGTGGTGCTCTCCTTCGTCCTTGGCGAGTACGAGCATGACCAGGGGGAGTGAGTATTGTCTATTTGACAAGGTGAGGGGGACTAGAGAGGGAGGATGACATGGTGAGCATGGTGAGTGGCATGGTGGCTCGGCATGGTCTTGTTCTGGTCAAAATCATCATGGTACTATGGTACAGGTGCTTGGCTTTGTCCAAGGGGTTCAAGGAGAAGTCAATGATGACATAAGGAGTGATGGTTTAGTCTAAAACCTGTTGGATATAAGAGGGTTTGCTCATCTCTGATTTCTTCCCACCAAGTGTTCGACACAATGGCCGCATGAAACATATTTTTAAATTTTGCCAAACTCTTTTGTGGGTGATGTTCAAATAATGTTGGGCATCTCCTAGTGGACTTGGTTTGCAAAGTGGTGGTGGTTTGGTGAAAAATCAAAATTGGGGTGATCTATAGTCTGATTCAATGTTGCCCCTTGGCATGCTTATAATAAGCAATTGAAAAAGAATTTGCATGGATGGTCAACACCGAAAGTGATCACCTTGATGTGCTCTTGGATGAGGTGTAAAGAGTTGAGAAGGTTTAGTTTAGAAATTTCTTAATACAGGGGCTCAGAGTAGGCATCATGCTATAAATTTCAAAAATGACCATTATCATATGTGACTTGTTTTTGATTTTTCTTTTGATTTGTTTTGCATTTCTTTGATTAAAATGTTATTACTTTGAGTTTAGTAATGTTTCCAAACCATCAAAACAAAGTAAAATGGCCTAGGTTAAAGATTTGCAAAAGTGTCCATAAGCTCAAATGTGAATTCCATTTTTTATTTTCTTTTCTTTTTCCTTGACCAAAAGTCTTTGTTTTGCGTTGATTGAGTGTCAAGTTGGGTTTAGTAATGGTTTCAAACCATTTAGGTAAAGTAAATGTGGCATAGGCCATTATTTGAAAAAATGTCCATAAGCTCACATATGCCTCACCTTTTATTTTATTTTTTCTTTTCTTTGTTCATCTTTGATTTTGAAAAGGGATAGGGTTTAGGGTTTTGAACTTGTTCAACACTTCAAACAAACCTTTATGTTAAAAACCCCACATACATGTATGAACACTATGCACATAAGGGAAAGTAATTCAAAAAAATTGTTGGCTCCAAATTTTGGAAAAGGGAATTGGTCTTCTTCATTGTTTTGAAATTTGGGATATTACAGGGAGCAACATGTTCTGAGTGGTGACACACAAGTACAATGGGAGCAACATGCTTCGAGAGGTGTTGAACTTATTGAATTTCCTGATGGCGAGACATACACCACACCAACTCCAGCTAATACAAGAGACTCAATGGATTGCACATTGCCTTGAGGTAAGGAATTTGAGTTGGACCTGGAAAGCCTCCTAAAAGGTATAGTGATGAACATGACATAGCTAATTATGTATCATATACATCTTTGTCTCCAAGCTACAAGGACTTCGTTGCATCATTGCAATTTGTGGTGATTCCAAGAGATTGGAAAGAAGTAAAACAAGACCCAAAGTGGTACGAGGCCATGTTGGAGGAAATGAAAGCTCTTGAGAGGAACAATACATGGGATCTTGTTTCTCTTCCAGCTGGAAAACGTCCATTTACTTCCAGTTACTTGCAAATGGGTATCCGTGAAGCAAACCCCAGAAGGGAAAATAGAATGATACAAGGCAAGGTTGGTGGTAAGGGGTTACAGTCAAACATATGGGATTGAATATGACAAGACCTTTGCGCCTGTTGCAAAGGTGAGTACTATAAGAACTC
This sequence comes from Lolium rigidum, assembly GCF_022539505.1. Lineage (NCBI taxonomy): Eukaryota > Viridiplantae > Streptophyta > Magnoliopsida > Poales > Poaceae > Lolium > Lolium rigidum. Next base: position 168,176,037 of record NC_061509.1, on the reverse strand, counting down.
TTACTTCTTGTGTTGCTAATTTTGGTTGGTCCTTGCATCACTTGGATGTCAAGAATGCATTCTTGCATGGAGATCTTCTTGAAGGTGTTTATATGGACATTCCACCAGTATTTAGTAACTCTAACACCAGGGGGAAGGTGTGCAAATTGAATAAGTCTCTGTATGATCTCAAGTAGTTACCAAGGACATGGTTTGATAGGTCCTGGCGAGCCATGTGCAATATGGGTTACAAACAATGTAACGGGGATCATACTGTGTTCTATAGGAATTCAAGGCACCATATTACCATGTTCGCAGTTTACGTGGATAATATTGTTATCACAGGAGACGATCATGAGGAGATCAGTCGGCTGAAGGTGAGATTGAGCAAAGAATTTGAGGTTAAGGATCTAGGACAACTCAGGTATTGTTTGGGCATTGACATTGCAAGATCTCCTAAAGGAATAGTTATCTCTCAATGGAAGTATGTATTGGATCTACTCCTGCTACACTTGGGTGTCGAGTTGCTTCAACTCATATTGAGCAAAATCACCACCTATGTGCTCAATCAGGAGATCTAGTTGATAGAAAGTGCTACCAACGGCTTGTTGGTACACTTATCTATTTATACCACAAGAGACCTGGTATATCCTATGATGTGAATGTGGTGAGCCGCTACATGCATGATCCAAGAAGTGGACATCTAGTGGCAACTTATAGAATTTTGCTCTATCTAAAAGGAAGTCCTAGAAGAGGTCTATGGTTCAAGGCTAATGGGTACTTGAATGTGGAGGGATATTGTGACGCTGATTGGGCTAGTTGACTTGATGACAGAAGGTCAACATTAGGCTTTTGTGTCTTTGTAGGAGGAAACTTGGTATCCTTAGGTGGTCTCTGTAGAAGTAGAGTATAGTGCCCATGTGTTTGAGTGAGATGTTATGGATGAAAGGCCTCCTATCGGAATTGAAGCTACTACGGAGAGGGCCATTAAATCTTTGGTGCGATAAAAAGTCGGCAATTAACATAGCTAACAATCCTGTTCAACATGATCGAACAAAGCATGTGAAAATAGATCGATTCTTCATCAAAAATCAGCGCGACAAAAGAACCTTGAAATTAAGTCATGTAACCTCTAGAGAACAAATAGCAGATTAGGTAGTACGGAATATTTGTTGGCATGTAACAAGATGGGAATGAGGGTTGGAGATTGTTTCAGTATAGTAGAGTAGTAGTAGTGTCCTAGGATAGTCTAATATATATTTCAGCGGACTGCTATGAAGTGTAGTAATCTGGAATGTTCTAGGAAGTGTTAGTTTAGTAGTAGTGTCTAGATTATTCTAGTGTACGAGTGAACTACCATGAGCTACATATAAGAGGGTATGGAGGTCCATAGGACTAGCCATCCAGACTATTTCCCACAAAACCTACAAAACACATGATAATCATTCAATTGAGCAGGAATTTCATTCTCAGTCAATGACGTCACTAAATTGCAACCTACGTTGCAACTCATCGTTAGCATGAATCACGAAATAAATCTAACAGTTCGGAGGCTTCTTTCGTAGTTGCAACCTCATTTACAGTCCAACTTGCAACTTAAATGCATGAATCACGATGCAAATCCGATCTTACACGAGCTTCGTTCTTAATTAGTTTTACAGATAGACAATTCTTTCTTTTGTATACAAAGCTGTACAAGCGATGGTTCCACATAAAGGAAAACTAGTCCTGCGAGTGTTGTATAGCTCCAGCCTTGCAGTACACCCCAAAATTGTATCATCAATCAACGCGGAGACTGAATTCCTATGTATTCAGTGTCACCGAAACTAACGTTTCTATTGCTGCTACCAAGCTCTAGTCTAGAGTGGCCAGAGTACGTGGTCGGTGAGGGTGAGCTACGGAGCAACCCAAGTAGCTCCCCAGAATCCGGCGGCCCCCATGGATGTTGCGCCAGCTTGCTCAGCCTATCAAGCTCCTCCGCGACCTCCCGCATCGTCGGCCTTTTCTCGCCCAGCATCTCCAAGCACTGCCTCGCCAGCTCCGCGGCCTGCTCGAGCAACTCGATGCTCTGCTCGCTCTTGATCTGGGGGTCTAGCATCTCCTCCAGCCTGTTCTCCCCTAGGACCAGCAGGAACTGCGACGAGAGGTACTTCTCCTCCTCGAGCTCCTCCAGGTTGAGCGCCTTCCTGCAGGTCAGCAGCTCCAGCAGGACGACGCCGAAGCTATACACGTCGCTCTTGTCCGTCAGCTTGCACGTCCTCATGTACTCCGGGTCTAGGTACCCGCAGGTGCCCTGCACGAACGTGACGAACTGGGCCTCGTCCGTGGGCGCCAGCGTGGAGGCCCCGAAGTCGGAGACCTTGGCCGTGTAGTCCTCGTCGAGGAGTATGTTGGAGGTCTTGACGTCGCCGTGGATGATGGGCGGCGAGGCCCACGAGTGGAGGTAGGAGAGCGCCTCGGCGGTCTGGTGGGCGATCTTGAGACGCGCCGTGAAGGGGATGCGTGGGCCGTCGCGCCTGCCGTGGATGAGCCTGTAGAGGGTGCCGTTGGGGATGTACTTGTAGACGAGCATGGGCACCTCCACCTCGAGGCAGCAGCCGTAGAGCTTGACGATGTAGCGGTGGTTGATCTGGGAGACGATGAGCATCTCCTTGCCGAACTCCTTCTTCTGCCTCTCGCTGGCGAGCCGGCACTTCTTGATGGCGACGACGCAGCCGTCCTTGGTGGTGCCCTTGTACACGGTGCCGTTGGCGCCCTTGCCGATCACGTGGCGCTCGTCGAACCTGCCCGTTGCCTCTTCCAGCTCCTCCTGGGTGAAGAGCTTGAAGGAGAGCCCCTGCCTCGACCTCATCTCATCGAACAGCGTGTGGCCCCCGTGCTGCTTGAAGTACTCGCTCTTGATCTTGGCGAGCCTCCGTTTCGCGTAGATCATGTACACGCAGGAGGCGGTGATTATCAGCACGATGATGCTGATGCTGACTCCTGCAGCAGTCAAATTGAGAAATCGAATCAGTGACAAAAAAAAATAGATATAAACTCGCATTTTTGCGAGAAGCAGACAACCGGCCGATTTTTTTATTTTTTTTGAAGCAAGAGGCAAAAGCTTTGCCTTTGGCTTACCAATGGCGATCTCCCATCCAAGCTGGGATTTTCTTCGCTCGCATGTTCCGTTGTATGCGTTGCCTGATTTCTCGTCAGGGCAAACGCAGCTGTATCCTCCGATAGTATTGACGCAAGTACCAGGAACAGAGCACGGGTACCTGGAGCTTTCGCACTCGTTGATATCTGCAGGCGCCAACCAAAACACACGTGAATCACCATGATTTCGCCAGCTCCGGTGGGGAGAAAAGAAGAGAAGATGTCACATACCTTGGCAGCCGTTGAGGAGATAGGGATTGCCGTCGTAGCCGTCGGAGCAGTTGCAGAGGTAGCCCTTGCCTCGACCGTACTTGGAGTCGACGCACTCGCTGTTCCCGCTGACGCAGGCGTAGGCCGACGCGTTGCGCTTGGCCTCCTGGCACGTCTTGTTCCCGATGGCCCAGTCGAGCACGAGCGGCACCTGGTTGCCATTGGCCGCCATGAACTCATCGGTGGTGATGTAGGTGGTGCGGAAGTCGAAGGCGGCTGCCTCGAGCAGCACGGCGTAGCTGCAGGGGCTGAAGCTGGACGTCCCGGAGGTGTTGAACTTCTCCTCGAAGGAGATCTGGTACCCGTTGAGGCCCGACGGGATGGCCGTCTGGCAGCAGCCCACCCCGGCGCACGAGCCGTTCTCGAGCCTGCCCACGCCGGGGCACATGGCCATGCACCCCGTCATGTAGAGGTCGGTGGTGTCGTTGAGGGAGCGGATGTAGGCGAGCGAGTTGCAGCCGACGACGGTGAAGCGGTTCAGCGCGTCGTTGATGCGGAAGTTGGTGATGGACATGTCGTACCACCAGTTGTTCTGCCCGTTCATGGCGCCCGTGCTGGAGTTGTAGCACCACGGGTTGATGAGGCTGTAGATGCGCAGCTGCCCGTGCCGCACCGACATGTCCACCACCTCGATCTGGTAGTTGTACAGCCGCTGCCGCCCGTCGGAGGTGCGGTTGCAGCTGAGGGAGAATGTCCAGTCCCCCGTCTCGAGGTGGCACCCGCTGCCCACGCCGAATGGGTACGGGATGTCGATGTTGCCGCAGCGCCGCAGGCACGCCTCCCCCGGCTGCATCGCCGTCCCCGCGGCTGCTGCCGGCGGCGGACCAGCCCAGCATACTAGAACCGCGATCAGCAACGCGAGAATCATCTTTCTTTCTCGCTCATGCGCGGCTCGGAGAGGCGCAGCTGGGAGGTGGCGATGGCAATGGCTCGGCTGGACGGGGAGTGTTTTAGTTGGTGATTACTGTGAACTAATAGGGGTTTAATTAGACCATTCTGAGGTTTGAAACGATCAAAACACAAATGTCCCATCTGCACGCAGCCACGGCCTGACTTATGACACGACGTAGACAGGTGTTGGGGAAAGTTTACCAAGAGGCATGTTTAGTCTGATGTGGTTGTTGATGCACGTTGATCTTCAGGCCCAAGCTGCACGAGTGGGTGCCCAAAAAAAAAGGATCAATCGACCTTTCTAGTACCCCTTCACACCAGCGTTCTTCATTAATCTCCTTTTGACGTATGAACAGAATTGATCTCCATCACCAGGTGAACGCGGCAGTACGTTCTCTTCACCAATTCAGTACCTCTCCTCCCTCCCGTTTCATATTTGTTGTCGAAGATTCAGACGTATATCTGTACATAACATGTGTCTAGATACATCTGAATTATCTTTAACTATATGGAGTGGAGGGAGCTAGTATGATTTATGTGTTTCCTAACAGAACGGGACAGCCGGACAAATGTGACCCATTATCTGTAACTCGATGCAGACATGGCAGCTAGCTCTTGGTTTTGTTCTTCACAATGAAGCCAGGAGAATAGCCTTGTCAGGCCTGACCGTTGCGAGCACATCCAACGGCCTGACGAGGGCCACGTTCCTTAGTCATTAGCTTAAGCTTGTTGTCTTTAATTAAACCTTATCTCTTGTAATGAACTGCTTGGGCCTGTCTCGTGGCTATAAGAGACAGGTAGGGGTGGATGGGTGGAAAACCAAGCAATAATATCATTTATCACTAGTGGAAAACAGGGCTTCCGTGGGAGCCTTTTGTCGCGGGCGCGCCTGCACCCGCGACAAATGGCCTGGCCACGTCGCCCCGAAACCATGTGGAGCGCGCGGAGGCTTTTGTCGCGGCCTTTTGTCGCGGGCCGTATTACGACCCGCGACAAAAGGGTTAGGAGCGACGTGGCCACCCCTTTGTCGCGGGTCGTAATACGGCCCGCGACAAAATGTCCCCCCTATATATATAGAAGCAGCCAGCCACCCCCCCCCACCTCATTTTTTCCTTGGTGGTGAAGGTGGAGGTGTATGCTAGCTCATTTTTTCTACATGTGCACAAGAGGTGTTTGATGGAATGCTTGTGAGAGGGATGCCACTTGGTTTTATTTGATAAGATTTCTCCTTTTTTTGATCCTAAAAGGTTAGCAACTATTTTCTCGACTATATATATATGCATAGTCCGTACAATACTAATTTTAGCAAGGTGATTGCATCTGATACATATATAATTGTACTTATGATGCGGATGAGTCATCCATGGATGTACGGTAACCGATGTGCCCCGCTTTCGGAGAGGGCGTGAATTCTTTCCTCGCTTGTGGCCGAGGCCAACAAGTCGAAGCAAGGTTTTATGTGTTGTCCATGTCTAAAATGTAAGAACGAGAAGGATTACTCTTGCTCAAGAGACATTAAGAGCCACCTGCTTCGGTTTGGATTCATGTCCAGCTATAATGTTTGGACCAAGCACGGAGAAGAAGGGGTTATGATGGAAGACGGCGATGAGGAAGAAGATAATGATGACCAGTACCGATCTATGTTCTCCGAATGCTTTGATACCGCAATGGACGACAATGAAGAAGAAGGAGGTGAAGAACAGGCATCGAGATGATCCCGTTGATGATGATCTTCGTCGGGCCATTTCGATGCAAGAAGAGAGCGTGGCACGGATAAGGAGAGGTTGCGGTTCGACAAGATGTTAGAGGACCACCACAAATTGTTGTACCCAGGTTGTGAAGATGGGCATAGAAAGCTGGGTAGCATATTGGAATTGCTGAAATGGAAGGCAGAGGTCGGTGTGACTGACTCGGGATTTGAGAAATTGATGATAATATTAAAGAAGTTGTTTCCAAGAAATAATGAATTGCCCGTCGAGTACATATGAAGCAAAGAAGCTTGTCTGCCCTCTAGGATTAGATGTGCGGAAGATACATGCATGCATTAATGACCGTATCCTCTACCGCGGTGAGAAGTACGAGAATTTGAATAAATGCCCGATATGTGGTGCATTGCGGTATAAGATCAGAAAAGATGACCCTGGTGATGTTGAGGGCGAGCCACCCAGGAAGAGGGTTCTGCGAAGGTGATGTGGTATGCTCCAATAATACCACGGTTGAAACGTTTGTTCGAAACAAAGAGCATGCCAAGTTGTTGCGATGGCACATGGAAGAACGTAAGAAAGACGCGATGTTGAGGCACCCCGCCGATGGTCGGCAGTGGAGAAACATCGGGAGAGAGTTTCCGGATTTTGCAGGTGAGGCAAGGAACTTATACTTTGGTCTAAGTACGGATGGCATGAATCCTTTTGGGGAGCAGAGCTGCGATCACGAGCACCTGGCCCGTGACTCTATGTATCTACAACCTTCCTCCTTGGTTGTGCATGAAGCGGAAGTTCATTATGATGCCGGTGCTTATCCAAGGCCCAAAGCAACCGGGCAACGACATTGATGTGTACCTAAGACCATTAGTCGATGAACTTTTGGAGTTGTGGGCCAAACCAGGTGTACGTGTGTGGGATGAGCACACGGAGCAAGAATTTGACCTACGAGCGTTGCTATTCGTAACCATCAATGATTGGCCTGCTCTCGGTAACATTTCGGGACAGTACGAACAAAGGATACAATGCATGCACACACTCGTTTAGATGAGACTGAAAGTAAATATTTGGGAAAAAGCAGAAAAGTTGTGTACCCGTTCAATCGTCGTTTCCTTCCGCGCAAGCATCCCTTAAGGAAAAAAGGCAAGCATTTCGATGGCGAGGCGGACCGCCGTCCGAAGCCCGTCCCCCGTAGTGGTGCTGATATATTTGACATGGTCAAGGATTTAAATGTTATCTTTGGAAAGGGTCCAGGCAGTCGACCTGTTCCGAAAGACGATGACGGACACGCGCCCATGTGGAAGAAGAAATCTATTTTCTGGGAGCTAGAATATTGGAAAGTCCTGGAAGTCCGCTCTGCAATCGACGTGATGCACCTGACCAAGAATCTTTGTGTGAATATTCTAGGTTTTCTGGGCGTGTATGGAAAGACAAAAGATACAACAGAAGCACGGGAGGACCAGGAACTTCATAAAGGACGAAACGGCAATCATCCAGGGCAGTTTGTAGGGCCTGCCAGCCTATGCTCTTACCAAACAAGAGAAGGAGATCTTTTTGAAGCCCTATTCAGTATCAAGGTTCCGTCCGGTTTCTCGTCGAATATAAAGGGGATAGTAAATATGAAGGAGAAAAAATTCCAGAACCTCGAAGTCCCATGACTCGTCACGTGCTTATGACACAATTGCTTCCGATTGCATTGAGGGGACTTCTACCAGAAAATGTTCGACTAGCCATTGTGAAGATATGTGCATTCTCGAACGCAATTTCTCGGAAGGTAATGGATCCGAAACTTTGTCGGGATTACAGGAAGATGTGGTCCAATGTCTTGTCGGCTTCGAGTTGTTGTTCCCACCATCCTTCTTCAATATTATGACGCACCTCCTCGTTCACCTAGTTGAAGAGATTAGAATTCTCGGTCCCGTATTTCTACACAATATGTTCCCCTTCGAGAGGTTCATGGGAGTCTTAAAGAAATATGTTCATAACCGAGCTAGGCCGGAAGGAAGTATCTCAAAGGGCTACGGAACCGAGGAGGTCATTGAGTTTTGTGTTGACTTTCTTCCCGACCTTAAGCCGATTGGTGTTCCTGAATCTCGGTATGAGGGGAGGCTGACTCGGAAAAGGCACACTAGGAAGGAAAACAACGGTGTGGAGGGACAAGATTTCTTTCAATCAAGCGCACTACACAGTTCTATACAATTCCAGCTTGGTGGCTCCGTACATCGAGAAACATAAGAATGTTTTACGAGAAATAAACCCGGGCCAGCCCGAGTCCTTGATTACACGTCAACACATGAATACCTTCGGCAGTTGGATGTCATATTCATGTTCATTACCTTTTTCTGATCAATATTCATATATAAAACATTTGTATTTGAGTTACCATTCAAAAGTTATTGAAATAATACTTTTATTAATTTAAAATACAAAAATAAAGGGTGAAGAGGCCTCTAGATGGGCTGATCCGTGGCACAGCCCATCCAACGGCTCTAGGACGTTGGATTCAAACGGCCAGAGCCGTTGGATGGGCTGTGCCGCGGATCAGCCCAAAGGCCTTTGTCGCGGGTGGGGGCTTGACCCGCGACAAAGACCCCCTTTGTCGCGGGTGGGGGCTTGACCCGCGAAAAGGGGGGTCTTTTGTCGCGGGTCAAGCCCCCACCCGCGACAAAAGGGGGGTGGGTATAAGAGGGGCCGTCGCGGGCGGAGCCGCCACCCGCGACTCCTGGAGGCCAACCCTAGACGAATTTTGCGCCGCCAGGCTGCCAAAATTCGCCGCGCCGCCGCCGTCTTCCTCGCCTCCGGCCGCCGCCCTCTGCGCCGCCCCCGCCTCTTCCTCTCGGGCCGCCGCCGTGCTCGTCTGCCTGTCAGGCCGCGCCGCGCCTCGCCGCCTCTCGCGCCGCGCCGCGCCTCGGCCGCCGCCGCCGCGCGTGTCTTCCTCGCCTCGGCCGCCGCCGCCGACGCGCCGCCGCGCCTCGGGCCGCCGCCGCCGCGCGTGTCTTCCTCGCCTCGGCCGCCGCCGCCGACGCGCCGCCGCGCCTCGGGCCGCCGCCTCGCCCGCTGCGCAAGAAGGTAGCGCCGCCGCCTCGCCTGCTGCGCAAGAAGTTTTTTTTTGTTTTTTAATTTCAGTAATTGTTTTAGTTTTTTAATTTCTGTAATTGTTTTAGTTTTTTAATTTTTGTAATTGTTTTAGTATGAATTAGTATGGTTGTAATTGTTTTAGTTATATGAATTAGTATATGTATTTGGTATATGTATTAAGTTAATTAGTATGAATTAGTTATTTAGTTTAGGTTTAGTTAGTTAGTTTAACTAGGTTTAGTTAGTTTAGGTTTAGTTAGTTAATTGATTAGTTTTAGGTTGAAAAATGTTTAGTTTAGAAAAATGTTTAGCATATGTATTTACGGTTTTTTAGTATATGTATTTGCTTTATGGATTTAGTTTGTGCCGACACCCTCTCTCCACCGACACCGACACCCTCTCCCGCAAACTAGCGTCGCCGACACCCTCTCTCTCTCTCGCAAACACGCGTCCACCGACACCCTCTCTCTCTCTCTCGCAAACACGCATCGCCGACACCCTCTCTCTCTCTCGCAAACACGCGTCGCCGACACCCTCTCTCTCTCTCTCGCAAACACGCGTTGCCGACACCCTCTCTCTCTCTCTCGCAAACACGCGTCGCCGACACACTCTCCCTCTCGCAAACACGCGTCGCCGACACCCTCTCCCTCTCGCAAACACGCGTCGCCGACACCCTCTCCCTCTCGCAAACACGCGTCGTCGACACCCTCTCCCTCTCGCAAACACGCGTCGCCGACACCCTCTCCCTCTCGCAAACACGTGTCGCCGATTAGGGTTAGGGTTTGGTTTGTGTTTGATTAGGGTTAGGGTTTGGTTTGTGTTTGATTAGGGTTAGGGTTAGAACATGTACTTATCGATTTAATTCTTTTGCAGAAACAATGGATCCATTCGAACGGGACTTGGAACAGGAAGACATGTTCGCGGACATAATCCGCGATGGTACAGAAGCCGACCGAGAAGACCGCGGCTCCGGTGATGGAGAAGCCCGCGGCTCCGGTGATGGAGAAGCCGACGGCTCCGGTCATGGAGAAGCCGATGGCTCCGGTGACGGAGAAGCCGACGACGGCTCCGGTGACGGAGAAGCCGACGGCTCCGATCATGACGAGGTATTAATGGAATTCTATATGTACATATGTATTGAGGCATTAGTATAGAGGCATTAATGCAATTCTATATATATGTATTCTCTTAGGCCTCCGAAGATAAGATAGAGAAACGAGGCCCGGCAAAGAAGTTGACCAAGAAAGACCACTTCACAATTGAAGCTATATCACCGGAAGGCCAACCGGTGGTACCCGAGAATGTCGGAGTGAAGTTCAAAAATCAGTGCGGAGTTGTGGTTAGAGATCGTGTCCCGATCACCTGTCGGAGAATGGAACAAGACGAAGAATGTGTCCGAAAATCAGGTTGCCGATAGGTACAAAGACACACTTTTCGGAGACCTGATGGCACATTTCACTTTGCCGATTTGGGATCGGAGTCTGAGAATGCTAAGCAGCGAGAGCTAGTGAAGAAATGGGCTCTTAAGAAGATGGGGGAACTTTTCCGGGCGTATAAGAACCGGTTATGGAAAAATTATAAGAAAGACAAGAAGCCTCCATTATTCGAGAACTACCTAGCGAAGCAGGAGCATAACTCGGGAAGAATTTGTGAGGTACAAAGAATCGAGAGGAGGCTGTGAACTCCGTCAGCGAAAAACAAGAAGAATGCAAGCGAGAAGAAGTATCACCATCATACGGGGCGAGGGGGCTACGGAAGAGCCATGCCTAAGTGGGATGCACAAGAGGCTGAGATGGAGCTGAACGGGATCACTCCAGAACCCACGCGAGAAGGATGGGACACAAGGGCTCGAAATTGGTTCCTCGCGCATGGCTGTGAGTATGACATGAAGACAGGGAACATTGTTGAAAGTGACACCGGGGTTAGGGTACCCGGGCAAAAATGGATTGAAGTGACGACAGATATAAAGGCGGGAAAACTAAAGTTTGCTCCCGATAGAGAGAAAGACTTGTCGACGCTTGTCCTCGGTAATCCCGAGAAGGGAGGACGAACAAGAGGCTTCGGCCCTAGTGTTCCGTGGTCGCTTGGGTTTCCGGCCGACGCGGAGACTTATAGAAGCCGAGCGAGAGCTAAACAACGCCAGCTGGAGGTGCAGAATGACCAGATGGCCGAGTTCCAACGCCGACTTGACCAGCAGCAGCGGGAGCTTCAGCAGCAGCAGCGGGAGATAAATGAACTAAAAGGACAGCGCCCGCCAGATAATACCGCTGAAATATCTCAGCGACGAGACAGCAGCGTGGCCGACTCGGAGGCCCCTCCTACACGGATGATGATAGATGCCGGTCCCGGCGACCCCTTGGATGGAATCAAGGAGCAAACACCTTGTGATCTCCATGAGGTGTTCGGGAAGGTTTCGTTAAGGTGGCGGTCGGCTATGTCTTACCGGCATTTGGACCCGAAGGTGAGCCGGCAACATGGCATGGCAATCCGATTCCAGCTGGCTATGCTCGTGTCGGGGTGGATTCGGTTGTCCCGTCGTGGGGGACATTGGAGCTCGATATCCCGGGAGGTGATGGGGGGCTTACACTCAGAGAGGTGCTGGGAGAAATCATTCTCTGGGAAAAGAAGAATATCAAGCTGCCAGGCTGGGTAGCACCTAGTACCGGTCGTCCCAGCAGGTCACCATCACCTCCTCCAGGTGATCGCAGGCCACCATCACCTCCTCCTACTGATCACATGTCGCCACCATCACCCCGTGGGTACGACGTCGACCACGACATCGGTAGTCCATCTCCATCTCCAGCGCCGCCGCCTCCGCCCAAAAAGACTCGGAATGCACCCAGCCGGAAGCGTTTCAAGAGTCCTGTCCCCAAGAGGTCGCCCCTCCCAAAAGTACCAAAGGTTCCTCCCCCCCGTCCTTACGATCGTACCCCGGAGGAAAATGATGCCATTGTTAAGAAAATCAATTATGATTTTTTCATAAGCCAAAACCTCCAGCACCAGAGCCATACACAGAGAAGCAAATAGCATATGCTACTAGTTTTCTGAACACACCATCGCAGTATGACTTACACGAGAAGAAGGATGACTATACACGCACTCTTGCGAAGGTAATTGACACAAAGAATGCTGAAAAGGCTAAGGAGAAGGACATTGCTGGCACGAGCAAATCATCGGCTAGAAGTGCAACCGAGAATAAGTCAACTTCAACAAGTGCACCCCTCAAGGCCAAGCAAACGACAAAAGGCAAAAAGAGAAAGGAAGTTCCCCTCCTCGGTGCTCAGCCCAAACAATCGATCCCAGCACTCAAAGTGCTTAATGTTCCCAAGCTGTACCAGGAACATGGTGGTTTCAATATGGAAGAAGCTGCAAAGCTAGCGGCTGCCTGTGACGTTACCGTGGAGGAATTGATGTATGCAGCAGATGCTGCAGTACCCACTGCTGATATAGCTCCTAAATTTGTCTACGGGGCCGACTTGGTCAGCACAGAGCAGCTGCTTAAACTGCCAACACATATGCGGAATTTGCATCAGTGGTACCTTGATGCATGCAAGGAGAACATAAGGTTCATCGTGGCGAGTATACCATGGGAATATTACTACCGAAAGGAGGAGATCCATATTGAGATGAATGAACTCGGCGGTTATTCAATCTAGATGCCCTCGACAAATCTCTCATGAGTTGCTATTGCTTGTAAGTTGTTAACTACATATAAGTTCATTTTCATTCAGTTCATGTTCGTTTTCATTGCATATATATACTCATTATATCTTATGTGTTCTCTTATGCGGACCGAAGATCGGTGAATGCAAAAGTAATAATATTATCAATATTGGGTTTATTGACCCGGATAAAGTACATGTTCAAACGGTAAAGTTTAATGCCCAAGAAACGGGGGAAACCTACTAAGGTTTTTGGGGAGCAATATTTCGTGATTCAATATTGTTTCCTTACAACTACGAGTGAGAGTCTTAATGATCTTTATGCACATTCAATTTTTCTTACTCGATGTTAAGTGTAATTCCTGACGTATATGCATAACATGTGCAGCTTCCACTCGGATTCTACTAGACATTCAACCTGATAAGGGAATAGTTGAGGTAAAAGACCCACCGAGTAGAGGCGTGGACGGGTTCCGGGACTTGCGAAGTTGCTCCAAGTGTAATTTCCTTCATCGCCGCGCTTTATCATTCGTGAGATATCAATTAATTATCCACTCATTCAATCATTCTTTTGCCTGGCAGGGCTTGGACCGCTTTCAAGAGACATCGTAAGAACGAAACCTGGCGGAGAAGCTAACATTTACTCCTGTACCGTGCCCCCGGCAGCCACAAGGGACGAATCTATGTGGATACTACGTTTGCGAGTCCATTCGCATGTTAACCACCGAGAAGCAGAACAATAATAAATTCAACGTAAGCAATAACATTCACAACTTTATTTATTATCATCAATATTTCGTTATCAAGACTGATATAGTCATACTCATCTCATTTTCGTATATAGGTCGACTTCATGCGGGACAGACTCCAACCAAAGGAACACGCACTAGGAATCGCGGAGGAACCGGCGGGACTTTTGATTAAAGATGTACTAAACAACAAAGGCTTGTTTAGTCCAAATAGATGCTCTACCTCCAAATAGACGGTCGTTAGTACCGCTTGTCGATCGTGAGCTAAATGTATATATATATGTAAGGGCTACATGTAAAGAGGAATCGACTTTTGCTTCCAACATTTGTTTGATCGATCTATATATATATATATATATATTGAATGAACGTGTACAATTTCTAGTAGCGTACAAATATATGCAACTTTTATTTTCGAACGAAAAAAATGATATAACAGGCGGTCGGTGGCGGGGGGAGGGGTGCTGCACCCCTCAAACCCTAAAGCGAAGCGTTGTGCGCGCGCCACGTAGAGGGCCTTTTGTCGCGGGTGGTAATACCGCCCGCGACAAAAGGGCTCGTGCCCTGCGCGCCGGGCGGCTGCCACGTGGTGGACCTTATGTCGCGGGTCGTAAGTGACCCGGGATAAAAGACCTCCCTTTTATCGCGCCTTGCTTGTCGCGGCTGGCCGCCCGCGACAAAAGGCCCTAACCACCCGGATCAAAAGGCCTGTTTTCCACTAGTGTATATTTCACTGTATGTTTCTTCCTTCGCAAGCTCACGGCGGCGTCTGGGCCTCGCTAGCCCTTCTTCCTCCTTACTCGCTCTTCTTCCCCAGTCACGGCCGATCCATGGCCTGACAAGTGGTATCAGTAGCCGACGGTCTCCGGACCTACAGTTTCCCTCCCTCCCAAACCCTCATCTCCACAGATCCATCCCAGAACAACCAGCCCAAAAACCCCACACCTCGCGCCGCCGCCACCACCATGCCGTCGGACAGATCTCGATCTCTGTCTCGCGAGCGTGGCCGGCCTTCATCGGTTGCCCACTCGGCTTCATCCACGGACGCGGAGCTCGCCACGATCCGAGCACAGCAGCGTGCCGACCGCGACGCGCGCTCGGTGGGTCGCCGTCTGCAGAAGCATCAAGTGGAGACAGCAGCTTCTCTCGACGCGATGCACAACCAGATGCAGATGCTCACCACGATGATGTCGCAGATGCAAACGAGCATCAACCGTCTCACACCCGAGCAAGGTACGCAAGTCGCTCCTTCCCAACACCGAGGTAATGGCAGAGAGTTTATCACACCTCCACCACGCCCAAGTTCCATCCTTTCACCCATCCCGGAGGTCGACACACCCACACCCACCCCAAATTCTTCGCAAAACCGCTCCTTTCCGCCAAATCTGGGTCAGTTCGCTCCAGAGCAACTCCCCGTTCCACCAGTCGACCAAGATGCTCGACAAAAAGCTCCTATGGTGCCAAATCCTGATTCAACATCAAATACAGAGAAGGCTTCATCCTCCAGCCACCAAATCATTCAGCACACGAATCCTACCACCCAGCCCCAATACTACCACCAAGACACAACCTTTCCTCCACCACAAACTGATCCACAACACCAGGCACAAACCAACAGACGCTCTCCGTGTGCTACCAACACCTACACCCAACCACGCAATGTGGTGATGCCATTACCTCACACTCACTCCAGAGCACCACCATGGCAAACCCCTACAGACGAACCCCTGTACCAACAAGTCACTCACAACACCACCTACCAGGAGCCACAGCTACGGACTCCTCATGTGGAGTTACCCCTTTTCAGTGGTGACAATCCACGAGCTTGGATACTCGAAGCGGAAGATATCTTCAAATTGATTGGTATATCTGGAACAATGCGAGTCAAATGGGGTATTGCACACATTCGTGGTCAAGCAAAAATCTGGCTCAGCAGCTCTGGTCTGGACTTGCATGACATATCTTGGGCAGAGTTATGCAAGGTGCTCATAGAACGGTTCCCTGATACAGTTACCATTGATCCAATGGAACAGCTGCAAGCTCTCAAACAGCACACCACGGTGGACAGCTATATCAATGAATATGAATCTTGGATGCAGGTCATGAAAAGGGGCAGAACTTACTTGCCACAGGATTTCTTCGTTGATCGTTTCATCAGTGGCCTCAAAGAACACATCAAACATGTTGTCCTTTGCCACAGACCTGAGGAGTTACTGTCTGCTTATTGGCTAGCTCGGCAACAAGAAAAGGCCTCCAATTCTAATACCTTAGCGGTCAGGCGTGCCATGCCCTTAATCCCAGCTCCTCCAAACCAGCAGGCAAGAAATGTCCTTCCCAGAGACAACATTAACCGCAACTACAATGGTCGTCCACGAGTACCTCGGAAATGTTGGTACTGCCCTGACAATTACACCCCTGGTCATAGATGCACAGGTATGCAACGTGCTCTCAATGCAGTCATGATGCTTGGACACTCTGATGAGGAGGATGATCCTCACCAGCCACTAATTGAAGAGATTCTGGATCAAGGGATTCAACCTATCCTAGCCCAGCAAGCACCACAACTGCCAGTTGTTCCTCAACCAAATGCAGCAGGGGTACAACAAGACATGGACAATATCATGCATATTTCAGCAGCTGCATATACTGGAGACACCACTGAAGCATCCATATCTCTACTCATACACCTGTCTGGAGTACCTCTGGTGGCCCTAGCTGACACAGGCAGCACTAATACCTTCCTTGATCAGCAGTTTGCCATGGACCATAATGTCACAATGACAGCTGCTCCTACCAGAAGAGTCAAAGTGGCAGGGGGTGGGGAATTGCTATCTGAACATGTGGCTTACAATTATCCTTTTGTGATACAAGGGAAAACATTTGTAGCAGATTTTCGCATCTTGCAACTCAGAGGATCAGATGCTATCCTAGGAGTCAATTGGTTCAAGCTCCACAACCCTATTACATTTGATTTTGTCCAGAGAACTCTCACTCTGACTCATGAAGAGCAAGCTTATACATTTACTGATCATACATTCCCTAACGATGATATGATCATTTCAGCAACACAATGTTCCAAGTTGTTGCAGGATGAGGCCACTGGATACATCTTGCATAATATGGAGGAGGTGGAAACAACTCTCACAGCACTGGAGAAATCAACCACCCCGGCAGAATTCCAGGATATCTTGCAAGCCTTTGTGGATGTATTCGCAGAACCTGAAGGATTACCTCCTCATAGAAGCACTGATCACTCAATTCCCTTACTCCCTGGTGCCAAGCCTCCCAATATACGCCCTTATAGGATGTCACACAACCAGAAGAACACAATTGAGCTCATCATTAAGCAAATGCTCAAGAACAAGGAAATTCAACCCAGCAGTAGTCCATTTTCCTCTCCAGTCATTTTAGTCAGGAAAAAGGACAAGAGTTGGCGTTTATGTGTGGATTTTAGGGGATTGAATGACCTGACTGTCAAAAACAAATTTCCCATCCCAGTAATCGAGGACCTCTTGGATGAACTACATGGAGCTGTCATATTCTCCAAATTGGACCTTCGTTCTGGCTACCACCAAATTCGTATGAAGGAACAAGACATCCACAAAACAGCTTTCTCCACACACTTAGGACACTATGAATACCGGGTGATGCCATTTGGTCTCAGTAATGCCCCAGCTACATTCCAAGAGTTGATGAACAGCATATTTGCAAAGCACTTGCGCCACTTTGTATTGGTATTCTTTGATGATATCTTAGTATACAGCAAACACAAGGAATCACACAAACATCACCTAGCAACCGTCCTGGCTATTCTCAGGGAACATCAACTGAAGGCAAAGCTGGAAAAATGCAGTTTTGGACAGCCACAAGTGGAGTATTTGGGACACATCATTTCAGGTCAAGGGGTAGCTACTGACCCATCGAAAATCAAGGACATTGTTGACTGGAAAACACCTACCACACCCAAGCAACTGAGGGGCTTTCTTGGACTAACAGGATATTACAGAAGGTTTATCCAGGGTTATGCTTCAGTTTGCCAACCCCTTTACCTGGCACTGAAAAAAGATAATTTCCAGTGGGGTGTACCTCAAGCTACTGCCTTTGCACAATTAAAGCACATCATGTCCACCCCTCCTCTCTTACGCCTCCCAAATTTCAAGCTTCCTTTCACCCTTGAAACTGATGCTTGTAGTACTGGAGTGGGGGCTGTGTTAATGCAAGAGGGAAAACCAATTGCCTTCTACAGTCGATGTTTGGGTCCTAAAAATAGTGCACGATCCATTTATGAGAAGGATGCTCTAGCAATCTTACATGCTTTAAAGAAATGGAGGCATTACTTCTTGGGAAATCAAGTGATCATCAGAACTGACCAACAAGCCCTTAAATATCTCAGTAGCCAAAGACTTCTGGAAGGTATCCAACACAAATTGATGCTGAAACTCTTGGAGTTCAATTACAGCATAGAGTACAAAAAGGGCAAAGAAAATACAGTGGCAGATGCCCTGTCCAGACAATACCAACCAGATACAACTGAAGACTATCTGTCTGTCTGTTCCCTCCCTCTGGAGTGTTTGCCACTATCTTCAGCAATACCCACTTGGTTAACTGAAGTATCTGCTTCTTATGAAAATGATGCCCACTGCACTAAGCTACTACAAGAGATAGCAATCGATGCTAACAGCCATAACAACTACACTCTCCAGGAAGGAATCCTCAGGTACAAGGGGAAGATTTATATTGGCTCTTCCACCACTCTGAGAAGTAAAATCTTTGACACCTTCCACTCCTCCCTATTTGGTGGCCATTCTGGAGTTAAGGTAACTTACCACAAGATCAAGCAGGCTTTCTTCTGGCCAAAACTACTCCAGTTCACAACAGAACAGATAGCATCCTGTCCCATTTGCCAAATATCCAAAACAGAGAAGCTTCCATACCCTGGCCTACTCAACCCACTGCCAACACCACAACAGAAATGGACAGACATCAGCATGGACTTTGTTGAGGGTCTACCCAAATCAAAGGGAAAGAATGTCATACTAGTCGTGGTGGACAGATTGACAAAATATGCACACTTCATTTCCCTCTCTCACCCTTACACAGTTCAAACCATTGCTGACATATTCATGGCAAATATAGTCAAGTTGCATGGTCCACCAGCCAGTATCACTAGTGACAGGGATGTAATATTCACTAGCAAGCTATGGAAGGAAATCTTCTCTGCTTTCAACATCCAACTCAATTACAGTACTGCCCATCATCCTGAAACAGATGGCCAAACAGAGCGAGTAAACCAGTGCCTAGAACAATATCTCAGGTGCATGGTTTTCCATCAACCTAAGAAATGGAGTGTATGGTTGCCAGCAGCAGAGTGGTGGTATAACTGTTCTTTCCATACATCCATCCAGATGACACCGTTCCAGGCATTGTATGAATATCCTCCTCCACTACTCCAACAGATTCCATTGCCTCTCTCCACTACTGCAGACACCTCTACGTTGGAAACTGAAAAAGAAACCATGCTCTCTCTGTTACACAAGAATCTGGCAAAGGCACAACAACGGATGAAAAAATATGCTGATGCAAATCGAACAGAACGATCCTTCACAGTGGGTGAATTTGTCTACCTGAAGATGCAACCCTTCAGAGAGAACGCTCTCGGCAGAGGAAACCCAATCAAGTTATCCTCCAAGTGGTATGGCCCCTTTCGTGTGTTGAAAATTGTCGGCAAAGGATCCTATCAGTTACTTCTTCCAGAAACAGCAAAGATCCACGATGTATTCCACGTCAGTCAGCTAAAGAAGCATCTGGGAAACAAGGCAGTCCCTCATGATAAACTTCCTTTGGTTACTCCTGATGGCAAGGTTAAACTATCCCCACTGGCTGTCTTGGAGAGACGAATTGTTCCAGGTCCTTCTCCGGATGGCGATTATGAGGTACCAGTACCACAATGGTTAGTACACTGGGAAAACATGACAACAACAGAAGCCACCTGGGAGGATGTCTCGTTCATGCAGAGGGCATTTCCAGAATTCAAGCCTTGAAGTCTTGTCTCAAAGGGGGGGCTCTGTCAGGCCTGACCATTGCGAGCACATCCAACGGCCTGACGAGGGCCACGTTCCTTAGTCATTAGCTTAAGCTTGTTGTCTTTAATTAAACCTTATCTCTTGTAATGAACTGCTTGGGCCTGTCTCGTGGCTATAAGAGACAGGTAGGGGTGGATGGGTGGAAAACCAAGCAATAATATCATTTATATTTCACTGTATGTTTCTTCCTTCGCAAGCTCACGGCGGCGTCTGGGCCTCGCTAGCCCTTCTTCCTCCTTACTCGCTCTTCTTCCCCAGTCACGGCCGATCCATGGCCTGACAAGCCTGTTTGCGGGACGATTCAAATCCACTCGCGACAAGCTGGTCGGTGTCAAGCAATTGCCCTACGTGTCGCGGAACCCTCAGCATTTCGGAGAATGCAAAGTGACTGGTTTACCCGTTCGATCGATAACAAATGGGCCACGGTATCTTACATTCTTACAACATGCAGTAAAATACAGCTGCAAAGCTGTCCTTTGCTGAGAACGCCGTAAAGTCCTCGTTTAACATCACAAACGCAGCCATCCTTTAGCTTAGAAAAAAGTAGTGGGGAAGAAATAGATCCGCAAGTTTAAATTAGTCTGAATCCAGTCATTATGCACTCGGTCTCCCTTGACCCGGCAGCGCACGCTTCACTAAAATAGTCACAAGAAGAACAACTTATCAGCAGATTAGTCTCGATAACCATCTGAACATAGCTGGGTTGGTTTGCCATTTGCTGCTGCCAATCCATTTCCACCATCCTTGAATAGACTAAACTATTCGAACGCGGGAGAAGTTATGCAATCGCACGTTGGATTTACCCAAATGTCAAGCAAATATTATCTCACGCTCACGTGGAGCGGAGGCTCGCTGAAACCGACAGAAAATTGTTTCTGTGCTAACTGTGTGGTACTGGTCAACGATTCAGAGCAAGGTATGCTGTCGACGAGAGCGAAGCTGGGGTTGCCAAGCGCACATACGTGCTACTACATGGGAGCTTCGTCGGAGGCCGTGGCACGGCGCCTCTCCTCGAGTCTGAATTGTCAGTGTCTTGGCGGGCAGGCAAGCAACTCAAAAGCAACACTTACGATTTTTTTTTCTTTACGTGAACAATTACTCAACTATCTCGACTTTAGAAACTTTAAAAAAAGCGCATACTCCTGGAACCAACGAAACTTTCAATCTACTTTAGAAAATCCGACAGAACTGGTCTATTTAAATTTGGATAAATTTGCATATGACTACCTGGAACAAAGGAAAACATAGTATATATCAACCCTCGTATAATTCTGAGTTGTCCTAATGGTGAGTTCGTTATATCTATCTTCGCTGGCCCAACTTTGAGTCTTAGCTATGCTAATTATGTTTAGAAAAAATATCCTTTTGTTGGCGGTGAAAACTAAACAAAAACAATTGATGTGTGATTCAGTTTGGACCTAGTGAAAGAAAGGAGGGGGTACATATCGTTTTGCTGGAGATGTTTATGTTCATTCAGGAGGATTCCAGAGTAATTTTATTGTATAAATTCAAATGTATCCCGGACTCCATTCTTGTGCTCAATGGATTCATTTCCCTACCTCTCCCTAAAGCGATTGTTTGTGAGTGTTTTGACCTCTGTATACTATTTATCTTATGTGTAGAGATGCCGTTGCATGTCGTTTACAAGGGTGGGGTACCGGAGTCTATACCAATTGGGAAGGCTGTTGAATACATGTACACCATTTTTGCAGCATCTACACACGGTACAACACTATGGAGGAGGCGGAAGCAAGATACGGGCACTATCTTTTTCGAAAAAGGGCGTTTTATTACTTCAGTGTTTGACGTAATACATCTGGCCTCTGCATATCTAGGATGCACACAGCCACTCACACATACAATCCAAACATACAAGTTCAACTACAAAAGAGCTCTCATAACAGGCAAACAAATCATGGTGATGGAGCCGCTATCCTGAGACTATGCAGTCACCCATGTTAGATAATAAACTTCTTGGCCGAATTCTTCAATCGTGTAGACACCTCCGTAAAGATGTCGCGGTCCTCCAAGCGCTGAAGCGACGACCATAAATGGAGCGTAGCCGTAGATCGGTAAATTACCTGCATAAGAGAAGAATTTATGTCATTGAAAACCTTATCATTTCTACATAGCCAGAGCGACCATATAACGGCTAATGCTCCCACCCTGATAAGACTCCTAAACCTGACCTCTATCCCATTTAGCCAATTGCCGAAAATGTTTGCAACGCTATGGGGAGGGTATAAGCTAGATCATATCTGAATGATTGACCATATAACTTTAGCAAACCGACATTGGAAGAAAAGGTGTTTAATTGTCTCGTCTTCGTGACAGAAAACACATCTCTTACATCCATGCCAGTTCTTTTTTGCAAGGTTATCTTTGGTGAGGATAACACCACGGCGCAGGTACCAGGCAAAGATCTTCGTCTTTAGTGGTATCCTCAGCTTACAAATCCTTTTATTATTATAAACCGGTTGAATATGTTGAATCAAAGCTTCATACATGGATCTGACTGAGAATTTACCATTCTTGGTGAGTTCCCACCGGAATAGGTCTTTCCCTTGGACCAATTGGATTGAAGCTAATCTTTGTAGCAGTTCGTTCCAGTTGGTTAATCGGAGACCGACTACATTACGCCGGAAGGTCATAGATGGTGGAGAGGTTTCCATCACCCTCTGAAGGGTTACATCCTTATGATGTACGATCCTATATAAAACTGGATATTGTTCTCGGAGTGTAGTTGTTCCCAACCACCTATCCTCCCAGAAACAAATTTTCGACCCGTCCCTAATGGAGAAAGACCCGTGCGGAAAGAAGTGCTTCTTAGTAGCCATAATGCCAGCCCAAAAATATGAATCTCCGGGTTTCCAAGAAACCTGAGAAAAAGCTTTCGAGCTGACATACTTCCTCCTCAACAAGCTTTGCCATACCCCATCCTCGGTTAAGAACCTAGCCAGCCATTTACCTAGTAGGGCATGGTTCTTAACCTCTAGATCGTGGATGCCAAGTCCACCTTGATCTTTGGGGCGGCATACAACACTCCATTTTGTCAACCGATATTTTTTCTTCTCACTATCTCCTTGGCAGAAAATTTTTGATCGAAGATAATCCAATCTGTGAAGAATTCCTTTCGGCAATTAGAAGAATGACATCATATACAGTATCATATTTGTGAGTATTGAATTTATTAGTACCAATCTTCCACCAAGAGATAGTATTTTTCCTTTCCAACTGCTCAGTTTTTTCTGCAACCTTTCCTCGGCCTTTTTCCATTTGGCTAGAGTAAGTCTCTGATGGTGTATCGGAATACCCAGGTAGCTAATTGGAAAAGAGCCTAAACCACATACGAATAATTCAGCATATTGGTCAGCCTCATCTTGGGCATCCCCGAAACAAAACAATTCACTTTTATGGAAGTTGGTCTTTAAATCCGATAACTGCTCGAAAGCTGAGAGGATTAACTTTAGATTTCGCCTTATCAAGATCGTGGTCCATGAAGAGAATGGTGTCGTCGGCATATTGCAGAATAGACAGTCCCCCATCAACCAGATGGGGCACCACTCCTTCAATCAGGCCATCTACCTTAGCGCGCTCTATTAGAATAGCAAGCATATCCATCACAATGTTAAATAACATTGGAGACAACGGATCATCTTGCCGTAACCCTTTCTTTGTTTGGAAGTACTTGCCAAAATCGTCATTGACTTTGATGGCGACACTTCCACCAGAGATAAAGTTATTAATTAGAGTGCACCATTCCGGAGAAAAGCCTTTCATTCGAAGTGTTTGTTGTAGGAAAGACCATTTAACTTTATCATAAGCCTTTTCAAAGTCGATTTTGAGGATGACCCCACTCAATTTTTTGCTGTTCATATCATGTATCTTCTCATGCAATGTCACGACACCATCCAGGATGTATCGACCTTGCATAAACGCAGTTTGAGTTGGACGCACTACTTGATCGGCTACAGATTGAATTAAATCTAATAATAGCAACCTTTGTAAAGATTTTAAAGGAAACATTAAGTAGAAAAATTGGCCTGAACTGCTAGATACGATCAGCGTAGCTAACCTTAGGGAGGAGAACGATTTCCCCAAAGTTAATGCGAAAGAGATCTAGTTGCCCATTGAGAAGCTCATGAAACAACTCTAGGAGATCATTTTTAATAGTATCTCAGAATGTTTGATAGAACTCAGCTGGGAAACCATTAGGTCCTGGTGCCTTATTGTGCTCCATCTGCAAAATCGCTTTCCTAATCTTCTCCTCCGTAAATTGAGTGGAAAGGACATCGTTCTCCTGAGGGGACACCTGTGGGATATCATCTACTCTGGATTCATTCAAAGATATATGTGAATCCTCGGGTGGTCCAAACAAGCTCTTATAATAAGAAGTAATGTACGACTTCAATTACTCGTGTCCCTCAATCGTGTCATCATCCTGGACCAAGGAATAAATATGTTTCTTTCTATGTCTGCCATTGGCGACACTATGAAAGTATCTCGTATTCGAGTCCCCTTCCAGTAAGAATTGAGCCTTTGATACCATTTGAGTTCCTCCTCATGTAATAATCTGGCTAACTTCGCATTGTATTGATTCTTTAGACCAAGTTCATGCGTTCGTCAACCTTCTAAATTCCGTGATTGCCTCTAAATTGTCAATTGACGTCGAAAGGCTGAGTTTCTCTTGTTTGAGCTATCCAGCCATATGTCGTGCCCACCCTCCAAGATATTTTCGCACAACCCTAAGCTTGCTATTCCACCTTTGTATTGGAGAGTCGACGACATACTGCTGGTCCCATACATTCTTAACCATATCCGAGAACCCCTCTCTATGTAGCCATCCAAGTTCGAATTTGAACGGACGTTTACGAGGTGGAGTTGGGTTCCCGGTAGTTAATAGTATGGGAGCATGATCCGACAAAGATTTAATTCGAGGAAGAGCGCATACAGAGACAAGAGGGAATTTAGATTCCCAGTCCGAATCCATTAGCACTCTATCGAGCTTCTCATATATCGGATCAGGAAGACTATTTGCCCAAGTGAATTGCCTCCCAGCCATTGATATTTCTTTCCAATCCAAACTGTCTATAACAGCATTGAAAAGAAAAGACCAATGACTGTCAAACCTTCCCTTACTCTTCTCATGTGGATATCTAAGCAAGTTAAAATCCCCTCCTATGATAATAGGGTGTGGATTGTCCTTTGCAAGATTAACCAACTCTCGAAGAAAGGCCGGTTTGAGAGCATCCTGGGCCGCCCCATAGATAGCCACTAAACTCCAAATGAAATTATCAGATTTATTCCGAATGTGAAGTTTTATATAAAAGTCACCACCAGAATTATCTAATATTTCCATAGTTGAAGTTCGGACGCCTATGAGTAAACCCCCGAACTGACCTCTTGGGGGTCCCGACACCCAAGCAAAATCTTCACCACCAGAAAGGCGGTTTAGAAAACTTGTAGAGTAGTGACGCTTCCCCGACTAAGAGATCCCAATAAAATCTAAAGAATGATCCCGAATGGAGTTAGAAATGTGTAAGTGTTTAGCCAAGTCGCTAAGACCTCTCTATTCTTAAACATACCATTCATTTGGAAACATGAGAAGATTTGGACACTCTTGCCTTTTTATTAGGCCAAGCGCTTTTCTTAAAAGTAGAGGTTCTAGACTTGCGATCTTTTGTCGTGAGTTCATAGCATGAACTAAGCATCGTGACGTCTAGTCCGACCTCAGATACCTCCCCTACAATATGTGAGAGAAGCTGTCCATCCGAAATGGTGTACGCTTCATCGTCATCATCACTTGTATGGGAGGTATCCGACTTGCTCTTCAACACAGGAGTACATTTTAATCTATCAAACTCCATGTGTTTCAGTGCTTTAGTCGATACAGAAATTAAATCATGAGAAGAACCCAACGAAACGCCTAGATTTTTCAACTTGGAAGAAATCTGCGTGGTGGAAAAAGATTTAAAAAAATGATTTATCACTAGAAACAATAGCTGCGGGGTCGAGCTTTGTCAACACCCGGATTTTTAAGTCCAGATGCCTATTATGTCATTCATCGCAATCCCAGGATAATGTTGTTGCGAGGCATAATAGTCGAATATCACAGTCATTATTTATTACAAGCCATAGTGTCATACAATCTTGAATCACATGATTCATATTACACAAATAGTTGATCTCACAATCAACAACATACATAAGTTCATACATAGCGGAAGCGTAATAGTAACGGGACTCTCTAGTCCACAGGCCAACATTTGACGTCAGAAACCCCTAGTTGTCGTAGGCGTCCTGCTGGTCATCCTCGTGATAGTTCTGTTCCTCCTCGTACTCTGGCCATTTGAATAGCCAGGGACAAAGCCGTAAGTACTTCAAGTACTTGCAAACTAATACTATTGTAAAATGCCCATTAAAGAAACTAAGCTCTAATTTAACTTGCATAAGCCAAATTTTAGTTCACAAGCTTGGATCATGTACTAACTAACTTAAGTGGGAACATTAGTGTCATTCCCACATCATTGGTTCAAAGCCCAAAGAGTCACCAAGTCACCATTCATATTTACTAAAGCTTTCGAAAATCTGACACCGGAAACTGTATGGCCTTTCCAACCGTCCGTAACCGTGGACACGGCTATTCGAATAGGTTTACACTCTGCAGAGGTTGCACACTTGTGCCACAACATTTGATTTCATCCGTCGGAATAACTCCGAGTCACCGTAACACAAGTACGCGGATCATCAACCATAACCTTTCACTTACACATCCTAGTATGAGCACCTCTCCCCATGAGCTTGGCCTCCCGGTGAAAACCAACTCGTTAACCCGGGAACCGCACAGGGCTTGGCCGTACAATTTCACCTCAATTCACATCCTTTCTCAACAACGGAGGCAGCCTCAGCATAACCCCTATGATGTGTGTTCAGAGGGAACTCATACTAAAATCTATAAACTTCCAGTTAAGCCCTACCCATAATCAGGTATTGTGGGGGTACTCAAAAATTGGAAAGGTATCGCATTCAAACCAATATCAGGTTTTTATCAAAAATCACCATCTTCTCTTGTTCACATTCAACTTCAAACTCTTCAATGGAATGCTTCATCATTCCAAGGTTTCAAAATCAACCATTCACATGCTCCCATCTAATATAGTCAAATTTTAGTATTTTAGCACTAGCACTAATCATGAGGGGTGCTACTTTGCTTTGCTATCTCTTCTCATCTAGTAATCTTGTTCTCTATCCCAATTTTAGTTCATCCTTGGAAAACACAACAAGTAGAACTTGTATGGTGTACACATAAGATAGACTTGTATAAAGAGAAGTAAGAATCATGGTGCCTTGCTCAAGGTGAGCTTTGCACTTTGCAAGAGTATTATCTTGCCTTGGTAGTTCTCTAGGTTTTCTCCTTCTTCTTCGGGGTAGAATTCTCCTTCCTCTTGATAATCTCCGGTGCTAGCGTCTAAATTTGAATACGAAGTATAATCACCAAACAAGCTCAAAGGCTAATCTAAACACATCATTACTTCACACAAACTATACTAAGCACACACATAAAATAAGTAAGTGTATTGGTGGGTGACTTGAGGAAAAAGATTTCCTCTTATTCATATGTGAGAAGTAAGGTTCATATGGTGTTTGGGAAATAATTTCCTCTCATTGAATCTTCTTAAGATTTAATTTCTCCACAGCAATACATGAATCCTATGTTGACCCAAGTCAACCATTCATCATCATTATTGGAGAAAATGATTTAAATGAGGTAGACCACCTCATACTATTTAAATAACACTACATTTGATTTAAATCTCAAGTAATTCATATAAGAGAGTTTGAAACCAGGGGTCCAAACATCCCATGAATTCATGTGAGACAAGTTTAAATGAAGTATACAACTTCACATGATTTACTTTAATAGTTTTGGATAATATCAACTAGTTAAACTAGTCAAATGATCCATTAATTAAACTAGGGCATGATCATGCAAAGTGACCACACCATTTTCTTGCAGAAACAATTAGTGTAAGTCAAATGTGAGCTACTAGAGTTGGAATTAACTTAATATCTATTTTGGTTGATTTTTAATAATTATTTGAATAAGTAAAAGTCCCTGTCTTGTTATTTTTATCACATTTATTCTACCAAGAATCTGACCATGGGGCCAGTGGCATTGGTTAGATCTTTTCTTAGCTTTCCAACAACATAAAGTTCATCAAATTTGGTTTAGCCAATTTCAATCTATTGAATTTCTAAGTTGGAACCAGTATTGAAATTAAATGGATTTGGATAAATCGAATTTGAATTACCGGGCTACGCGGGAAAGCTAAGTGGGCCGAAACGTTTAAAAACGGCCCAAGGCCAGCCCACCACGCATCCGTGCACGCGCGGGCCGCCCGACAATGGGCTCCACCCGTCGGCGACTCATAATAGCCGAAACGGTATGTTTTAAAGTGGATCGTTGGATTAGAATGAGATCGGACGGCACTGGGCCATCGTCGTCTCCGGCGAGATGGGTTCACTGGCACGGCGGCGGTAGGGGGTCGGAGGCTCACCGTGGCTCCAGCTAGGGTTGGGCAATGTGCTCGACGAGGTTGTGGACGACGGCGAAGCAGCCTGTAGCAGCGGCGTCGTCAGGGGCGGCCTCCTTCTCCGGCGATTGCTGCAGGGCTTCCGCGGCAGTGAGGCGTCGATTGGGCGGCGGCGGTGGCTAATCGATCATGGCGAGGTGCTGGGGAGGTCGAGGAAGAAGAGGGGAAGCTGGTGGTGTGCTTGGATCATCAAGGGGAGGTCTCCTTTTATAGGGCGTGAGGGGTGCCGTGGGTGCTGCGGCAAGTCGACAAGGGCGCGGCGTCTCCGGTGAGCTAGGGGGCTAAGCGACGACGGGGTCGTGTTCACCACGTCAAGGCGGTACTGCGAGCGTCAACGGCGCGGCAAATGGGGGCGTACGACGGTCGGGCGCGTCCGTGTACTGCCGCGGCCGTGGCGGAAGGAAGCTTCCTCTCCGGCGGCGGTAGACGCTAGGGGGTGACGTGAGCGTGTCCGGCGAGCTCCGCGTGGCGAGAGAGGTACTACGGCGCGCGGATATGGTCGGGTACGGCGAGATCCGGCGAGCGCCGCGTGGACGTGTCCGTGCACCGGGTGACGTCGCCATGCCGTTGGCGGCGTACCTGGGGCGTCCCGGGCGCGCGTCGTCCGGGGCTTGTCGGCGTCTCCTCGACCAACGGCGGGTACAGGCGATCTCCTGGGATCATGGGCGACGCGTTGGACATGGTGGCCGTGGCGATGGTGAAGAGAAAGAGAGGGAGGCGTGTCGTGGGCGACGTGGCCGGCATGGCCATGGCTAGGCCATGTTTGGTCGTGTCCAGGGGGTTCCAAGGCATGGGTTTGGTGTAGGAGGGTCTTGTGGTCAATGCTAGGTCAAGTGGTGAGCAAGTGGTGGCCTGGTTTGATCACATTTCAAAATTGGAGATTGTTACATATGTTTCAAAGTCTCATCTTGGCATGCTTCTATCTCTTGATCCATGATGAATTTGATATGGTGATCTTTACAGAAGTTGTTCACCTTGTTGAGTACTTGGATGACATGCCAAGAGTTGGATTTGTTTGGTTTGGAAAAATTGAAATAGATAGGCTCAAAGTAGGTACCAGACTATAAAAGTCAGAAATGACCATGATCATATGTGATCATGTTTTCAATTTTGAAAATGGTTTGAAAAGTAAATCTTTGATTCTCAAAGTTGTATTCACTCTTTAATATCATAACACAATTATTGGTGAAGATCAAATGGGTCTAAGATCAGATTTACCAAAAATGACATAGACCTTATATTAGGGTTTTTAGGGTTTTTGTGATATTTGATTTCTTTCTCTTTTTGAGGTATTTAACTTATGATGATCACTTGATCACTCTAGGGTTTTAGAGTTCATCACAAACACAAAGTAACAAACATCATGGCATAGCACTCAAAATGCACAAGTCCTATGCGGGGTACTATATGCAAGTAAAAGTTTTTGTTGGTTCTAAATTTTGGATAATTGAAATTGTTCTTCTTCCTTTATTTGAAATTTGGGATGTTACAAACCCTTCCCCCTTACAAAAGATCTCGTCCCGAGATCTTAAAGAAATTAGGTACTAAAGAGATCTGGGTACTCCTTCTTCATATCTTCCTCTCGCTCCCAAGTGGCTTCATCTTCGGTATGGTTGCTCCACTGTATCTTCAGAAACTTGATGCTTCGGGTGCGGGTGGTTCGGTATGCTTCTTCCAAGATGCGAATCGGCACTTCGCGGTATGTCAGGTCTTGGTTGATATCTACCGAACGGTGATCGATGTTCTTGAACACTTCCGTCTTCTCGGGGACTTCCAGGCACTTCCGAAGGAGTGAGATGTGAAACACATCGTGCACCGCCGACATTTCTTCGGGTAACTCCAATTGATAGGATACTTCGCCTCGGCGACTCGAGAACTTTGAAGGGTCCGACATATCGGGGTGCAAGCTTTCCTTTCAGCTGAAATCTCTGCATTCCTTTCAGGGGGGATACCTTGAGATAGACAAAATCTCCGATCTCGAAGGTCATCTCTCGGCGTCTCTTGTCGGCATAACTCTTCTGTCTTGACTGCGCCGTCTTGAGATACTCTCGGATTTTGTGCACCTTCTCCTCGGCTTCACGAAGAACATCTGGTCCAAAGACTTGGCTTTCTCCTACTTCCGACCAGTTCAGGGGGGTACGGCACTTCCTTCCGTACAAAGCTTCAAAGGGGGCCATCTGCAGGCTGGCTTGGTAACTGTTGTTGTAAGAGAATTCTGCGTAAGGCAGGCAATCTTCCCACTTGGATCCGTACTCCAGTACGCATGCTCTCAACATGTCCTCCAAAATCTGATTGACTCTCTCGGTCTGTCCATCGGTCTGCGGGTGATAGGCGGTGCTGAAATTCAGACGGGTTCCTAGTCCTTCATGCACTTTCTGCCAGAACCGTGAGGTGAACTGTGATCCTCTATCTGACACTATCGACTTCGGGGTTCCGTGCAGGGCGACTATTCTGGAGATGTACAGCTCAGCTAACTTTGGTCCTTGGTAGGTGGTCTTGACGGCGATGAAATGGGCTACTTTGGTCAATCTATCCACCACTACCCATATAGAGTCGTTGCCTTTGCTGGATTTGGGCAAACCTGTGATAAAGTCCATTCCTACCGAGTCCCACTTCCATTCCGGAATCTGCAAGGGTTGCAACAGTCCCGCGGGTCGCTGATGTTCTGCCTTGACTCGCTGACAGATATCACACTTGGCGATGTAGCTTCCGATCTCCCTCTTCATTCCATGCCACCAAAATTGTTCCTTCAAATCTTGGTACATCTTGGTACCTCCGGGGTGAATAGAGTATAAGGTGTCATGGGCTTCCTTCAGAATGACTTGCTTCGGGTCCGAGTCCGATGGTACGCAGAGACGTCCTTTGTACCAAAGAACTCCGGCTTCATCTACGGTGAATCCCGGGGCTTTTCCTGCGACTATCCGGGTCTTGATTCCGTCAATGTCGGCATTTCCCTTCCGAGCTTCCTTGATCTGTCCCATCAAGGTAGGTTGTAGCTCCATGCTAGCTAAGAATCCTTCACTGACTAGCTCCATTCTAAACTGTTCAAACTCTTGGTACAAGCTGGGTTGTTCTTCTGCTATCATTGAATTCAACTGACACGGCAGTCTACTCAACGCATCCGCTACCACATTGGCCTTGCCGGGGTGATAGTGGATCTCCATATCATAATCCTTAATCAGTTCTAACCATCTTCTTTGCCTCATGTTCAGCTCCTTCTGGGTAAAGATATACTTCAGGCTCTTGTGATCCGAATAGATCTCGCAGCGATTACCCATGAGGTAATGACGCCACACCTTCAGTGCTAAAACTACGGCTGCGAGTTCGAGGTCATGGGTGGGGTAGTTCTGCTCATGCTGCTTCAGTTGCCGGGACAAATAAGAGATCACTTTGCCTTCTTGCATAAGCACACATCCGAGACCAATCTTGGATGCATCGCAATAAACATCAAAGGTTTGGTGA